>NW_011494644.1:6971169-6975892 GCF_000754665.1 Bison bison bison
CTTGTCTTGTTCCTGATCTTAGGGGAATGCTTTCAGTTTTTCACCATTGAGAATAATGTTTGCTGTAGGCTTATCATATATGGCCTTTACTATGTTGAGGTAGGTTCCTTCTGTGCCCATTTTTGGAAGAGTTTAATCATAAATGGGTGCTGAATTTTGTCAAAGGCTTTTTCTGCATCTATTGAGACGATCGTATGATTTTTATCTTTCAATCTGTTAATATGGTGCATCACATTGATTGATTTACATATATTGAAGAATACTTGCATTCTTGGAAGAAACCCAACTTGATCATGGTGTATGAGCTTTTTGACGTGTTGCTGAATTCTGTTTGCTAGAATTTTGTTGAAGATTTTTGCATCTATGTTCATCAGTGCTACCAGTCTGTAGTTTTCTTTTTGTGTGTGTTATCTTTGTCTAGTTTTGGTATCAGGGTGATGGTGGCCTTGTAGAATGAACTTGAAAGTGTTCCTTCTTCTGCAATTTTTTGAAAGAGTTTTAGAAGGATAGGCATTAGCTCTTCTCTAATGTTTGACAGAATTCTCCTATGAAGCCATCTGGTCCTGGGCTTTTGGTTTTTTAAGAGATTTTTTTTAATCACAACTTCAATTTCAGCACTTGTAATTGGGTTGTTCATAATTTTTATTTCTTCCTTGTTCAGTCTTGGAAGATTGAACTTTTCTAAGAATCTGTCCATTTCTTCCAGGTTATCCATTTTATTGCCATATAGTTGTTCATAATAGTCTCATAAACCATTGTACTTCTGCATTGTCTGTTGTAACCTCTCCTTTTTCATTTCTAATTTTATTGATTTGATTCTTTTCTCTTTCTTTCTTGATGAGTCTGGCTAAAGGTTTTTCAGTTTTGTTTATCTTCTCAAAAGACCAGATTTTAGTTTTATTAATCTTTACTATTGTTTCTTTCATTTCTTTTTCATTTATTTCTGCTCAGATCTTTACGATTTCTTTCCTTCTACTAATTTTGAGGGGCTTTTTGTTCTTCTTTCTCCAGTTGCTTTAGGTGTAAAGTCAGGTTATCCGATATTTTTCTTGTTTCTTGAGGTAGGATTGTATTGCTATCAACTTCCCTCTTAGGACTGCTTTTGCTGTATCCCATAGGTTTTCAGTTTGTTGTGTTTTCATTGCCATTTGTCCCTAGAAAGTTTTTTATTTCCCTTTTGATTTCTTCAGTAACCTGTTGGTTATTTAGAAACGTGTTGTTTAATTTCCATGCTTTTGTGTTTCTTACAGTTTTTTTCTTATAATTGATATCTAGTCTCATAGTGTTGTGGTCGGAGAAGATACTTGATATGATTTCAATTTTCTTAAATTTACTGAGGTTTGATTTGTGACCCAAGATGTGGTCTATCCTGGAGAATGTTTCATGTGCACTTGAGAAGAAGGTGTATTCTTCTGCATTTGGATGGAATGTCCTGGAGATATCAATGAGATCCATCTCATTTAATGTATCATTTAAGACTTGTGTTTCCTTATTAATTTTCTGCTTTGATGATCTGTCTGTTGGTGTGAGTGGGGTGTTAAAGCCTCCTACTATTATTATGTTATGGTCAATTTCTCCTTTTATGTCTGTTAGTGTTTGTCTTGGAGAAGGAAATGGCAACCCACTCCAGTGTTCTTGCCTGGAGAATCCCAGGGACGGGGGAGCCTGGTGGGCTGCCGTCTATGGGGTCGCACAGAGTCGGACACAACTGAAGCGACTTAGTAGCAGCAGCAGCAGCAGCAGCAGCAGCAGTGTTTGTCTTATGTATTGAGGTGCTCCTATGTTGGATGCATAGATATTTACAATTGTTATGTCTTCCTCTTAGATTGATCCCTTGATCATTATGTAGTGTTCTTCCTTATTTCTTGTAAAATTCTTTATTTTAAGGTCTATTTTGTCTGCCATGAGAATTTCTACTCCAGCTTTCTTTTGCTTCCCATTTGCAAGGAATATATTTTTCCATCCTCTCACTATCAGTCTATATGTGTCTTTAGGTCTGAAGTGGGTTTCTTGTTTACGGCATATATATGGGTCTTGTTTTTGTATCCATTCAGCCAGTCTGTGTCTTTGGGTTGGAGCATTTAATTCATTTACATTTAATTATTGCTATATATGTTCCTATTGCCATTTTCTTAATTGTTTGGGGTTGATTTTGTAGATCTTTTTTCTTCTTTTGTATTTCTTGACTATATAAGTCCCTTTAACATTTGTTGTAAAACTGGTTTGGTGGTACTGAATTCTCTTAACTTTTGCTTGTCTGAAAAGCTTTTTATTTCTCCATCAATTTTGAATGAGATCTTTGCCACGTATAGTAGTCTTGGTTGTAGAATTTTCCCTTTCAGTACTTTAAATATATCCTGCCATTCCCTTCTGGCCTGCAGAGTTTCTGCTGAAAGGTCAACTGTTAAGCATATGGGGTTTCCCTTGTATGTTACTTGTTGCTTTTCCCTTGCTGCTTTTAATATTCTTTCTTTGTGTTTAGTTTTGTTAGTTTGATTAGTATGTGTCTTGGCATGTTTCTCCTTGGGTGTGTCCTGTATGGGACTCTTTGTGCTTCTTGGACTTGATTGACTATTTCCTTTTCCATGTTGGGGAAATTTTCAACTATAATCTCTTCAAAAATTTTCTCATACCCTTTCTTTTTCTCTTCTTCTTCTGGGACCCCTATAATTCAAATGTTGGTGTGTTTGATATTGTCTGAGAGGTCTCTGAGACTATCCTCAGTACTTATCATTCTTTTTATTTTATTCTGCCCATCAAGAGTTATTTCTACCATTTTATCTTCCAGCTCACTGATTTGTTCTTCTGCTTCAGGTATTCTGCTACTGATTCCTTCTAGAGTGTTTTTAATTTCAGTAATTGTGTTGTTTGTGTCTGCATGTTTATTCTTTAATTCTTCTAAGTCTTTCTTAATTGATTCTTGCATTTTCTCCATTTTGTCCTCAAGCTTTTTGATCATCTTTACTATCATTATTCTGAATTCTTTTTCAGGTAGTTTGCCTATTTCCTTCTCATTTATTTGGACTTCTGTGTTTCTAGTTTGTTCCTTCATTTGTGTAGTATTTCTCTGACTTTTCATTATTTTTTTTAATTATTGTGTTTGAGGTCTCCTTTTCCCAGTCTTCAAGGTTGAATTCTTTCTTCCTTTTGGTTTCTGCCCTCCTAAGGTTGGTCCAGTGGTTTATGTAAGCTTTGTATAGGGTGAGATTTGTGCTGAGTTTTTGTTTGCTTGTTTGTTTGTTTTTCCTCTGATGGGCAAGGCTGAGTGAGGTGGTAATCCTGTCTGCTGATGATTTGGTTTGTATTTTTGTTTTGTTTGTTGTTTAGATGAGGCATCTTGCACAGGTTACTACTGGTGGTTGGGTGATACGATGTCTTGTATTCAAGTGGTTGCCTTTCTGTGAGTTCTCACTATTTTATACTCCCTAGGCTTAGTTCTCTGGTACTCTAGGATTGTGGAGTTAATGTTCCCATTCCAAAGGCTCAGGGCTTGGTCTCTGGTCAGGAGTGAACATTCCACAAGTGGTTTGTTATGGCATTAAATGAGATTAAAACAAATATACAAAAACAAGAAACCAAAGATGAACCCCAGACAAATGGCAGTTACAAAATCAGGCAAATAATAATAAAGTAATGGAATATACACATATACGTATACACCTATAAGCAAAGTCAAAACAGTCCAAAAAAAAGTACAATAGATTGACCCAGTGAACAAAAGAAACCAAAAATTATATTCACCTGTTAAGAACAAAACTAACTAAAGCACAAAATGGAAAACAAAGCTAAAGAAGGTGCCAAGTGGGGAATAAAGCAATGAAAACAAAACTAACAAATATGTTGAGAAGAAAGGAAAGAAAGAATAGATACGCAAAGTTAAATAGGGGTAGATGAAGGAGATTTATATGCATTAAAGATTAACTGCAAGGGGAAAAGAACAGTAGGAAAGGCAAACAAAGGAGTAAATGTAGAAAAAAATATCATAGGTTTAAAAAACTAAAAATTAAAATTACAAGAGAAAAAAATAACAGAAGAAGAAACAAAAAAGGAAAAGAAGAAAGAAAACTCCACAGAACTACAAAAGCCCAATGTAGAGGCAGAGGTTTATAACAATAATAAAAAGTGTGACTGAATATACATATATACATATACAGCCATAATCAAAATCAAAACAGTTCAACAAAAATAAAGTAGAATAGATTGAGCCATGAGCAAAGGAAACCAAAATTTATATTTACTAGCACAAAACTAACTAAAGCACAGACTGGAAAACAAAACTAAAGCCAGGTGCAAAGTGGGAAATAAAGCAATGAAAATAAAACTAACAAATATGTTAAGAGGAAAAGAAAGAAAGAAAGAACAGATACGCAAATTGCCAACATCCGCTGGATCATCGAAAAGGCAAGAGAGTTCCAGAAAAACATCTATTTCTGCCTTATTGACTACGCCAAAGCCTTTGACTGTGTGGATTACAATAAACTGTGGAAAATTCTGAAAGAGATGGGAATACCAGACCACCTGACCTGCCTCTTGAGAAACCTATATGCAGGTCAGGAAGCAACAGTTAGAACTGGACATGGAACAACAGACCGGTTCCAAATAGGAAAAGGAGTATGTCAAGGCTGTATATTGTCACCCTGCTTATTTAACTTCTATGCAGAGTACATCATGAGAAATGCTGGGCTGGAAGAAGCACAAGCTGGAATCAAGATTGCCGGGAGAA
>NW_011494644.1:6976256-6977885 GCF_000754665.1 Bison bison bison
CTGAAGGAGATCAGCCCTGGGATTTCTTTGGAAGAAATGATGCTAAAGCTGAAACTCCAATACTTTGGCTACCTGATATGAAGAGTTGACTCACTGGAAAAGACTCTGATGCTGGGAGGGATTGGGGGCAGGAGGAGAAGGGGACGACAGAGGATGAGATGGCTGGATGGCATCACTGACTCAATGGACGTGAGTCTCAGTGAACTCCGGAGGTTGGTGATGGACAGCGAGGCCTGGTGTGCTGCAATTCATGGGGTTGCAAAGAGTTGGACACGACTGAGTGACTGAACTGAACTGATGAAGATTAACATTAAAGATTAACTGCAAGGGGGAAAGAACAGCAGGAAAAGTAAACAAAGGAATAAATATAGAAAAAATAATAATAGGTTTAAAAAATTAAAATTAAAAAAGAGAGAGAGAAAAGAAAGAAGAAAAAAAAGGAAAACTCCACAGAACTGCAGAAGCCCAATGTAGAGGCAGAGATTTAACAACAACAAAAAATGTGACTGAGGGGAAAAAAAGAAAACCTCAAAAACTTAATTGGATTTCATCAGTTCAGTCCCCACACGGCATGGCTTAGTTTCATTGAGTTAGACACTGCTGTGGTCCGTGTGATCAGATTGGCTAGTTTTCTGTGATTATGGTTTCAGTGTTTCTGCCCTCTGATGCCCTCTCGCAACACCTACCATCTTACTTGGGTTTCTCTTACCTTGAACGTGGGGTATCTCTTCATGGCTGCTCCAGCAAAGTGCAGCCGCTGCTCCTTACCTTGGACGAGGGATCTCTCCTCACTGGCTGCCCCTCCTGACCTTGAACATGAAGTAGCTCCTCTCGGCCCTCCTGCGCCCACACAGCCACTGCTCCTTGGATGTGGGGTTGCTCCTCTCAGCTGCCGCCCCTATTGGATATGAAATTGGATTTCATAGTGCCAATAAATTCGACAACTACAACAGAGCAGGGCGGGGTGGGGGGGGAAGGGAGAAAAAAAGAAAAGAAATCCAACAGAATCTACAGAACAAATCAAGACATAAGAATAATAGATGTTTTTCTTGAGTCACTGCTGTCAAAGTCCTTCCCTTCCTGGAATCACAGTCCACCTCACCTCCCTAGGATGCCCTCCAACACTGTTCTGATCTCTGGATCTGCTGTGGGGGCAGCTTAGATTCTAATCTGGTCCTACTCCTGTGTGTTCTTGCCTTCAATGTCCACAGCTATCAGAACTAGTGTGTTTTCTTTTGTAGGAGCTCTCAATGACCTTTTATATATTCCATAGACACAGACTCTGCCTAGTTGATTATGTGGATTTAATCTGCAGCTTGTACAGCTGGTGGGGAGGTTTTGGGTCTTCTTCCTTAGCCACACTGCCCCTGGGTTTCAATTGTGGTTTTATTTCCACCTCTGCATGTGGGTCGTCCACTGGGGTTTGCTCCTAAGGCTGCCCTGGAGGACTTGGGTTTGCCCCTGTGAGGGCCAGGTGTGGAGGTGGTTGCAGGGGTTCTGGCAGCACCCGGTACTCAGGGGACTTGGCAGCTAGGGCAGCAGGAAATGTAGCGCTCTAGAAGGGTATGGCAACCAGCATTGGCCAATATGCTCCAGTATTCTTGCCTGGAGAACCGCCCCCCCCCCCAC
>NW_011494644.1:6977985-6989364 GCF_000754665.1 Bison bison bison
CACCCCCTGACAGAGAAGCCTGGCAGGTAACAGTGTACAGGGTTGCAAAGAGTTGGACACTACCAAAGTGATCCTGCTCACATAGACACAAGACTTTTTTGCCTGTGGCAGCTCTGCCCCAGTGAGAGTTGAGCATGAAGGTGGGGCAGCTGCTTGGCTTGCGGGAACCCTGGCGGCACCAAGTGTGCAGGGACACGGACTGTCTCCACCACAGGAGTTATGGCCCTATCAGAGTCTTCTTTCCAGCCTCTTGTAGCTGCGATCAGAAGGCCTCTTTGGCTAGTCTTTCTCCATAGCTCCACCCACTCAGGTCCTTAGAGGGCTTCCTTGCCTGGGGTCCTTCTCTGCTGTTGGGTGCATCAGGCACATAGAGGGGACACCCTGCCTGGGGTCCTACTCTGTAGATTGGCACATCAGGCACTTAAAGGGGCACCCTGGGTGGGGTCCTACTCTGTAGTTCAGTACATCAGGCATTTGATGGGCCAGCCTCTCTACTGTTCAGCTGCAGATGTGGCAGTGTGGGAAGAGAGAGGATATGGTGATGGCTCCATCCACTATGCGTGACTCAGCAGTATCGCCTTGCTTCCGTGGCTGCCTGGCTTTCCTCCACAGGCATTTCCCACCACAATCTCCTCCCTCACGTCCCCTTGATCTGTCTCTCCACAGTTAAGAGCAGCCCTCACCTTGGGATTGCTCCACACTCCCTAATCGCCAACTCCCAGCTGCTGTGCCTTCCAGGGAATCTGCATCCCTGTCTGGGGTATGTATGGCTGTGGCAAGGACTGTCTGATTCTCATTCCATTTGGGCTGCCACAGATCAGCTGTTTCGCTCTCAGCCTTGAATGTTTCTCCTCTGACTCAGACAATTGCCCCAATATGGGGATTGGCCCGCTGCTTCAGTTCCCCCACTGCTGAGGGCAGATCCAGTCCTACTAACACTCCTGTTTTTCCTCCTAGTTCCTTCACCCTACCGAGTTTTGCATGGTTCTATATATTCTTTTCCACTGGTCAGGTACTCCTGTCCACTCTCAGCTAGTGTTCTGCACGCACTTCTGTGTCTGAAGGTGTATTCCTGAAGTATCCAAGAGAGAGATGTACTCCACATCCACCTCATCCTCCGCCATCTTGTTGTTGTTGTTTTTAAGAGAAAAGCAAGTCATCCACCATGTAAATACATGTTTTTAATGTACTTCTCTGTTGTTCTTGTGGGTTTGTTATTAAAACAGAGCAAGTTGTATACACTGATATAATTTTAATGCTGTGTGGAGGCTGGACAATTTTTATTTTTCTAATAAACTGAAGCCTGGTGAGGTTCAGGACAGCGCTTCAAAAGCTGTAATGTGCATCCAAATCACCTGGGAGTCTTATTCACATGAAAGTTCTAGTTCAGTAGGTCTGGACTGGGCCTTAGAGTCTGTATTTTTCACAGGCTCCCAAGTGATGTTTATGCCGCTAGTCTAGAGACCACACTTTGAGAGTGAGGGTTTATAATGATCAAACCTACACAGTTAATGTGTGCCTCTTAGCATGAGGATCCAGTCTCTTCCTCTTCCTCTAGTTATCTTTCAAGTATACTTGATAATGGACTTTAATAAAGTGATCATAAAATGCATCATCCTGACTTTTTTTTTTTCCTTCAAGTAAAAGGGGGCACCATTAACAATTACCAGGGATAAGGCAGAACTGTCCAAGGCAAACAGGGACTTACAGGTACCCTGACTTGAGCAGAAATGGAGATTACCTTCCAATGAACAAATGATCAAACATTTATTTTAAATCTACTGGGAAGAAATGCAGTGCTTTCTCCAAGAGGAAGTCAATCTGGAATATTTTGCAGTTGCTAGTGATGTTTGGAAGGGTAAATAAAGAAGGAGGATAAGAGGGATAAATTTAATTTACGTTGCTCTTCAAAAGGCTATTGATAAGGTTCTCCAGTAAATGCTGATAAAGATGAGTCAGCAGAGGATGGAAGGAATGTTTCCCCGTGATAGGAAACTGACTTAAAGCCCAGAAACAAAGGCAAGGGATAAACAGGCACTTATCTACTCTGGGATGGGTGGCAAGCCCGCCACAGCACTGGGGAGAAAAGAGTGATGGGATTGGCTGTAAGGAACCAAGAATGTGCCCTGGGCTTAAAATAAGGAAGTGAATGTACCAAAAAGGAAGTGTCGAGGTGCTGGAGTTTAGGAAGGGGTGAATGGAAAGCTAGAATAAATGCCAGATAAGATAACACCTTGAATAGGACCAGTCTTTTTTACTCAACGGCAAACTAACTTCAAGGAAAATGCAATTAAAAATAAAATGCTCAGCTTGTCAGCTTGGATGAATATTGGAGGTGAAGTGTGTGACTGAGGGGAATACTCTGCAGAAATTGCAATGAGATAGCAGGAGCTGAAACCAGAGGCTCTCCACCCCAGCTGCCTATCACTATTGCTTGGGGAGTGTCTGCAAACTAGCAAGGCCTAGCTAGGCTCCCACCTGGCTCTCCTGAAGCAAAATCTTAAGAGGATGGGCTCAAGCAACTATGTTTGGGAGGAAGACACACTCCCCTGGAGATTCTGACACACAGCCAGGGCTGAATACCAATGAGTTGACTAATAAAAAATGATGTAGAAACAAAGGTTAATATCTGTTAACCAAAGAAAGGGGATTTCAATTAGGTAATGGAGCATAAGAACATGGTGCATGATTCTTAATCTTCATTTTTCTTCATCATATATAAGAAATAGAATGTACTCTTTGTACATAAAACACAAATATACAATGGAACAAATTATATTAAGTGAATACCTATGAAACCACCATCAGGTTAAGAAATATGCTTATTGCCAGCATCCCCAGAAGTTCTTCCTGTGTTCCCTCCCAATTCCGACCCCTCCTCACTCTCCAGAGATAATAAACATCCTGATTTTTTAATAATCAATTCCTCAATTTGCCTTATAGTTTCACCACCTCTATGCTGCTACTGCTACTGCTAAGTCACTTCAGTCGTGTCCGACTCTGTGCGACCCCATAGACAGCAGCCCACCAGGCTCCCCCGTCCCTGGGATTCTCCAGGCAAGAACACTGGAGTGGGTTGCCATTTCCTTCTCCAGTGCAGGAAAATGAAAAGTGAAAGTGAAGTCGCTCAGTCGTGCCCTAACCTCAGCGACCCCATGGACTGCAGCCTAGCAGGCTCCTCCGTCCATGGGATTTTCCAGGCAAGAGTACTGGAGTGGGGTGCCATTGCCTTCTCCGATATGCACCCTTAAACAATATCGTTTCATTTTTACTGCTTTTGAACTGTATATAAATGGAAGATTTCTTTGTGTCTATCTTTTTTTTGTTTGTTTTGCATTTTGGCCACAAAACATGCAGGATAGTTCCCTGACCAAGGACTGAACTCAGTCCTCCTCAGTGAAAACACTATATCCTAATCACCAGGCCACCAGAGAACTCTTATGTTTCTGTCGTCTTTCATTCAATAACTTTCAAAGATTTAGCCATATTGTTATTTCTAGTCATATTATTTCTGCCATCAGTCAGAAATAATTCTAGTCATATTATTTCAGTCATGTTATTTCTGCTTTCTCAGTACTGTAGAGCAAAAGCCAGAAAACTGGGCCAAATCTGGGCCACCATCTGTTTTGTAAATAAAGTTTTATTGGAACACAGTCACACCTATCCATTTTCATATTGTCCATGGCTGCTCACACACTACAATGGCAGCGTTGTGTAATTGCAAACTCTATGGCCCACAAAGCCTTGAAAGTGAAAGTGAAAGTCGCTCAGTTGTGCCTGATTCTTTGTGACCCCATGGACTATACAGTCCATGGAATTCTCCAGGCCAGAATACTGGAGTGGGTAGCCTTTCCCTTCCCCTGGGGATCTTCCCAACCCAGGGAACAAACCCAGGTCTCCTGCATTGCAGACGGATTCTTCACCAGCCGGGGCACAAGAGAAGCCCTTAGGTATTTGCTATCTCTATATCTGTCCTCAACTGAAATGAGAACAGCAATATCTATTTCCAGAGGAAGATCTATACCTTAATAAGGCTAGCCAGTACAACTTACTAGCTCAAAAACATCAATTACAGTTCCTCCCATTTGTACTCTTTTGTACATCCATTGTAAGGGCTTCTCAGGTGGTTCAGTGGTAAAGAACCCCCTGCCAATGCAGGAGACAGGGGCTCAACCCCTGGGTCAAGAAGATCCCCTGGAGAAGAAAATAGAAATCTACTCCAGTATTCTTGCCTGGAAAATTCCATGGAACGAGGAGCCTAGGGAGCTACAGTCCAAAGGGTCACAAAGAGTTGGACACAACTGAGCAGCTGAGTACACGTGAACACATATGTCCATTGTACATCCATTACCTTAACTCATTCAGACAGTAAACATTTACTTTAACCCCACTACATGCTAAGATTTAGGTAGGCATTAGATCATCAGAAGAATGCTATATAATGATTAGCATTCATTGAGCATTTGTTCTGTGCCATTACATTAACCATTCTGCATGTTTTCTTCTTAGCTTTCCTATGGCAGAGACAATTATCTTTCCACCAAATGCTCATGCTCTCCATTCCATGGTTTAAGGATGTTGGCTGTTTCCAACACAGTATGACATTTCCCAACCACCTTTATAGTTGGGATACCATATAGTTGAGAAATTATGAAGAAAAGCTATGACAAACCTAGACAGTGTAATAAAAAGCAGCGATATCAATTTGTCGACAAAGGTCCATACAGGCAAAGCTCTGATTTTTCCAGTAGTCATGTATGGATGTGAGAGTTGGACCATAAAGAAGGCTGAATGCCAAAGAATTGATGCTTTCCAACTGTGGCGCTGGAGAAGACTCTTGAGAGTCCCTTGACTGCAAGGAGATCAAGCCAGTCAGTCCTAAAGAAAATCAACCCTGAATATTCACTGGAAGGACTTATTGAACCTGAAGCTCCAATACTTTGGCCACCAATTCCAAAGAACTGACTCATTGGAAAAGATCCTGATGCTGGAAAAGAGTAAAGGCCTAAGGTGAAATGGGCAGCAGAGGATAAGATGGTTAGAGAGCATCACTAACTCAATGGACATGAATTTGAACAAATTCCGGGAGATAGTGGAGGACAGAAGAGACTGGCAATGTGTACATTTTCTTTTCCTGGTCCATAAACCCTCCCAATTTGGGGAGGAGCTCATTTGTGCTCTTGGATTTTAGTATTTTCTGCTTCAAGACAGAGGAAGAGGAAAGAGCACAGGATAGAAGGAGCTTAGTGTGGTAGCCAACCTCCAATATGGTTCCCAATGATGCTTATCTCCAGGTATTCATACTCATATATTCACCTCTGCAACGGAACAGGATTGAGTTGTGTAATCAATAGGATTTAATGGAAATGATGAAGTATGACTTCTGAAGATAAATCATAAAAGACATAGTAAGGAATTCCCTGGCAGTCCAGTGGTTACGACTCTAAGCTCTCATTGCTGAAGACCCAGGTTCAGTTCCTGATTGGGGAACTAAGATCCCACAAGCCATGGGGTGAAACAACAACAACAAAAAAAATGTAGTTTCTGTCTTATCTTTAATCACTCCTCTGAAGGAAGCCAATGCCATGTTGTAAGGACGCTCAAGCAGCTCTAAGGAATTGAGGCTTCTTACCAATGAGCATCTACCTACAGTCACATGAGTGCATCGTCTTGGAAGCAGAAGCTACAGTCCCAGTTATGTTTTCAGATGAGACTGCAACCCTGGCCAATATCTTGAATATAAGATGTTTTACTCGTGAGAGATTCTATCCATAATCACTCATCTAAGGCAGTTCCAAATTCTTGACCCTGTGAAATTATGTGACGTAACAAGTGTTTTCATTAGATAATTTGTTACACAGCGGTAGATAACCAATACAACTGAATCCCTGAATGATTACATGGAAAACTACCACTGACTAACTTCAGGCATTGAATGAGTGACTCATAATGTCTAGAACATTAAGCCACTAAATAGCTGAGGTTTATGTTACACTGAATAACAACTGCTCCAGCTATTACAATATTATTAGTTTAAGTTTGATTCTTATCTACTGCTTTGCATGGAAGACATACATGACCCTAAAGGTCAAGACAATAATATTTGAGTTGTATGCACTTGTTTCTTCTTATATAACACTGTCATTTTCAAAGTGTATTTTGTAATGGAAATGTTTTTTCCAATAAGCGTTTTCAAAGCCCCCAGTAGAAATCAATTAATATCTAAGTTTGTTCAAACTGGAACAGGGTTGAACTAGTGACAGCTTTACATCTTCTATCTACCCCAGCCTTCAACTCATCTCTTGAAGTTACTTTAGATTAAATTTAAACAACAAGAAGTAATAGCATTTCCACAAAGAAAGACATGGCTTGAGGATTGCAGGTCTATTGGATATGAAATTCTGGGACATTTTGTAATGAAAACAGTCCTTGAAAGGATTAGTCCTTCCCCCCTCTTCCCTCTCCCTCCTGTCCTCTATCCTTCCTTCCATCCTTCCTGCCCTCCCTCTTTTTCCCCAGCTAGTAAATTATCCTGAAATAATTGCACAAAGTAAGTAGGCATATGTGATGATGAGTTCCAAGAAATGTCATTTGATTAGGGGAAAAAATAAGCTCAACCAAAGTAGATACAATTTTGGAAAGTCAGAGAGAACTTTGAATGTTAAAAAGAGAACCAAATTATACAGTTCCAGTCGTTGTTAGCCTTCTATCTCTGGTCAGCTCAGCAGTTAAAATCCAGTTCTTGAAATTCTTTTAGTTCTAAGACTTCCTTTTCTCCCATAGGAAAAGGCAAAGGTGATTCTAGTTAAAGCCAAAAATTGGCAGTGAGTTTGATGTTTAACCGCTCCCAGTTCACTTTCCAGGCAACTCTAGAAGAACATATTTTTTTACATTTTAATAATACATGTTAAAAGGGCAAAAAGAATCCCTTTTTTTCATGTTCAAGAAGAATTAACAAGTATGGCTTCACCTCTTCCCTTAGGAAAGCTTTTGAAGACAAGTAAGGGGAGGTGTTAACCACGTGAAGTAGATGCTGCTGTCAAACCCAGAGGGTTCAACAGTCTGGGAATAAAGCTTGCCCGAAGGAAGTGATCCAAGTGGTTTTCAAAGTTAATGACTTAACACCATTTTCCTTCTTACAGCCACATTATATGAAGATATATTTATGAAGCAAGAGTTGCAAGGTCAAAAATTTATCCACATTCTGCCTCATTTAGGATGCTTTTGGCTGCAAGTAGAAGATATTCATCTCAAACAGCTTTAACTTGGGGAATTTATTCTCTTACATAATAAGAGCCCTATTGAGCAAACGTGGTGGCTCAGCTGGTAAAGAATCCATCTGCAATGCAGGAGACCTGAGTTCAATCCCTGGGTTGGGAAGATCCCCTGGAGAGGGGAGCAGCTACCCACTCCAGTATTCTGGCTTGGACAATTCCGTGGACAGTATAGTCCATAGGGTTGCAAAGAGTCGAACATGACTGAGCGACTTTCACTTCACATTCTCTTACATACCAAGGAAGGTAGAAATAAGGTGGTCATTTCAGGAGTCCAAAAGCATCTTCAAGAACCCAGTTTCTGGGACCTCCCTGTTGATCCAGTGGTTAAGACTCTGTGCTTCCAATACAAGGAGCACAGGTTATATCCCTGGTCAGGAAAGTTCACTCGCTTTCTTATTGGTGATGGTGGAGGGGTGGGCTAGGTGTTCCCAGGCACTGGGGAACTGTTAGGGTCTCAAGACACCAGCAAAGGCCCTCTTGACATAGGCAACCAAACCCTCAATAGTATAAATACAACCTCCCCACAGTGATGTGGTTCTCCCTATGACTTTTCACCCCAGAACCTCAAATGGGGATTATGCCCCAAGCACCACTGTTCTAGTATTTCCCCCAAATGCTTCTAGTTGTTTCTAACCCCCATCCTCCACCCTATCCAGCAGGAGCCTTGACCCCCAGGGAGGGAGACTGCACACACTGGTCTGATCCCATGTCCTTCCTCTTTTCTGATACTTTTAGGTCCAACCCCCCAGATCAGAAAGAAGGCATTTACTCCATTTCCCCTCCCTGTTCAGAACTCCTCATGGATCCCATCCTCCTTCTCCCCCATCCTACGGCCTTCCTCGTGCCAGCAGAGGTTTTCATCCCTCCTCTTTCCTGTGAACACAAATCTCATGAATGAGCCTTAATAGAGAAAACTGTTCCCCTTAAGAGGAAAAATGACTCAGATCACTGAAAGAGGAAAAACACTTCTGTTTGCAAAACAGCATTCATTGCTATGGGTTTTTAAAAAATATTATCCCTGCTCCATCACTTGTCAATTGTCTATGTCAAATGCATGCTTCTCAGTTTGAAACAAAGTTTTATTAAAGGCAGTTTCTTTCACAAACATATTTATTTATGATTAGCCTTTAGAACAGTGACTCAGAAGCCAGGGATTCATTCACAGAGTTCTTGTCCACCTGGTAGCAATGTTCTATAAATTAGCGTAGTTTAGTGGGTTATTATGATACATGTCCTTTGTTGAGCACCTATTACACACCCCAAGTTTTACATCCATTGATTCAACAATCTTAATTCTGACCCCTAACCCATAGGGAGTAATTATGATTTCCATCTTACTTCTTACTAAAGCTCAGAGAGGTTAAGTAACTTTCCCAAAGTCACACAGTGCTGAATTTAGAATTTAAGTGCAAGTCTTCTGACTCCCAAATCTGAATCCTTTCCTCTCCAATGGAAGCTGCAATGACACTTTAGCACAGTTAAGAGCACAGATTCTGGAATCTGACCAACCTGGATTGCAGTTCCAAGTAGACAATAATGTGTGACCTTGAACAAGTCATGTGACTAATTGACTCTTCAATTTCTCATCTCCAAAAGGAGGTAATAATAGTTCACACCTAGTATGGATGTTGTGAAGATCAAATGAGATAAAATACCATATGCCTTAGAGTTTAGGACAGCATGTAGGGAACACCCTATATTAATTTTGGCCATTATTCTTGTTGTTACTGCATCTCCCAAGGGTCTTCATGCCAAAAAGAACTTAGTATCTGTTTCTATTGCAAATTTTACAAGTGAGAAACTGAGAGCTTAAAAGTTTACTTATCCATATTAATATATACATGTGTGTGTATATACACACATATAATTTCATATATATATATATATATATATATATAATTTTTGTCTCCAGAACTTGTGATATATATGTACATCACAGACTTTGGAGACAAAAATGTCATTGCTTGTTCAAAGACAAACACTGCAAGTTCAGAAATATATGGATTCCTATTTGGTTCCTCTTCAATCCATTGGTTTGGGGGTGTCTGATGAATCCGTGGGGTCAGAAAGCTGTTAAAAGATGTCATGGGAGAAAAGCATTCATGGGTATGGGCAAAGCAATAAAAAGAAACTCTAGAAGGCCATTAAGAGGACTATGAAGGAAAACTGCCAGGGACCATGAATAGTTCATCTATCAGCAGAAGAAATCAGCCCATAATTTCAAAAAACAAACAAAAATTGGGCCATAATGAGGCCCAATTAACTCATCCTTCAAACACATTCTCCATAGTGGACATCTGTTGTTTTGGCTGCCTTTCTGGTAATTACAGCCCTGTTTCACATTGGAGGAACTATATGACTGCCATAGAATTGTTTGGGGGTGACCCCATCCCTAACTCTAGGAGTGGGTCCTCATGATTTAAACCAATTAGCTAATCTCATCCCCAAAGCACAGTTCAAACACAGGCACATAGCCCTTCAGAGACAAGGAGACTTGAAGGCATGTGTCTGGGAGAGAAGCAGCTTTTGTTCTTCCTCTGAGTATGTCACAGCCATCTCATCATCATGCAGAGTCATGATGCAGAGCCTGAGGATGAAGCTGACTGACCTAGAGAGGAAGACAGAGTCACGATGGGAGCCCCGAATGAGCCTGAATGTAGGTAACTTCCGGAGCTTCTCTGTACCCTGAGCCTATACTGACCTCCCCACAGAGGACATATATTATTTATACCACCAAGAGAGAGGTAGGATATTACCTCCTTTCTTCAGGAAACTCGGGGCTCAGATAGATTAAAAGAATTGCCTTTGTCACAGAAGCCAGGATTTGTACCTAGTTCTCTCCACATGCTCTCTACTCAGCAAATGAAAACTCAGAGTTTACAGAACATGCCAGTGGTCACACAGTTGTAGGTAAGAGATGGAACTGGACTTCCCGTTCACAATTTTTTGTCTCCGAAGTGTGTGTACTCTGTTCTGATTTTAAACTATGAGCTGATTTTTGAATCAGAGCAAACAAGAAGGGGCTTCCCTGGTGGCTCTAGTGGTAAAGAACCCACATGCCAATGCAGGAGACATAAGGGATGCAGATTGATCCCTGGGTAAGGAAGATCCCCTGGAGGAGTGCATGGCAACTCACTCTAGTATTCTTGCTTGGAAAATCCCATGGAAAGAGGAGCCTGGCGGGCTATAGTCCATGGGGTCACAAACAGTTGGACAGGACTGAAAGCGACTTAGCAACTTCAGTTCAGTTCAGTCGCTCCGTCATGTCCAACTCTTTGCAACCCCATGAACTGCAGCATGCCAGGCCTCCTTGTCCATCACCAACTCCTGGAATTTACCCAAACTCATGTCCATTGAGTTGGTGATGCCATCCAACCATCTCATCCTTTGTTGTCTCCTTCTCCTCCTACCCTCAATCTTTCCCAACATCAGGGTCTTTTCAAATGAGTCAGCTTTTCACATGAGGTGGCCTAAATATTGGAGTTTCAGCTTCAACATCAGTCCTTCCAATGAACACCCAGGACTGATCTTCTCCAGAATGGACTGGTTTGATCTCCCTTCAGTCCGAGGGACTCTCAAGAGGCTTCTCCAACACCACACTTCAAAAGCATCAATTCTTCAGGGCTCAGCCTTTCTTTATAGTCCATTCTCACATGCATACATGACCACTGGAAAAACCATAGCCTTGACTAGACAGACCTTTGTTGACAAAGTAATATGTCTGCTTTTTAATATGCTATCTAGGTTGGTCATAACTTTCCTTCCAAGGAGTAAGCATCTTTTAATTTCATGGCTGCAATCACCATCTACAGTGATTTTGGAGCCCCCCAAAAATAAAATCAGCCACTGTTTCCCCATATATTTGCCATGAAGTGATGGGACCAGATGCCATGATCTTCGTTTTCTGAATGTTGAGCTTTAAGCCAACTTTTTCACTCTCCTCTTTCACTCTCATCAAGAGGCTTTTTAGTTCCTCTTCACTTTTTGCCATAAGGGTGGTGTCATCTGCATATCTGAGGTTATTGATATTTCTCCTGGCAAACTTGATTCCAGCTTGTGCTTCTTCCAGCCCACCGTTTCTCATGATGTACTCTGCATAGAA
>NW_011494644.1:6989464-7034012 GCF_000754665.1 Bison bison bison
ATAGAAGTTAAATAAGCAGGGTGACAATATACAGCCTTGACATACTCCTTTTCCTATTTGCAACCAGTCTGTTGTTCCATGTCCAGTTCTAACTGTTGCTTCCTGACCTGCATATAGGTTTTTCAAGAGGCAGGTAAGGTGGTCTGGTATTCCCATCTCTTTCAGAATTTTCCACAGTTTATTGTAATCCACACAGTCAAAGGCTTTGGCATAGTCAATAAAGCAGAAATAGATGTTTTTTTGAAACTCCCTTGCTTTTTCCATGATCCAATGAATGTTGGCAATTTGATCTCTGGCTCCTCTGCCTTTTCTAAAACCAGCTTGAACATCTGGAAGTTCATGGTTCACATATTGCTGAAGCCTGGCTTGGAGAATTTTGAGCATTACTTTACTAGCATGTGAGAGTGCAAATGGTAGTTTGAGCACACATGCAAATAAGAAAATGAATTCACGCTTTTAAGAGTAAGTTTTCAGAATCCATGAGGCTGGTGCACTCTAAACAAATTTGATATGCCTATATATCTTATTGTTAAATTCTCCCTCTGATAGGATATAGGGAGAGGGACAAGAAAGAGAAATATGATAACCTCATTATGTGCAGACAGATGCCCTGCTGGGTTTGTTCCCTGTTTGGAGGGTCCATTGGAAGCCACTAGCTTGCCCGCCAATCCATTCTCTCCTTTCTTGGTACCTGGCTGAACTATATTTCCTCCCTTGCAGTTAGATGTGTTCACATGATTCCCTTTCTGCCAATGAAATGCAAGTGGAAGAGATGTGCGCATAGGCCTTAAGCAGTGGGCGTGGCTCCACTGTGTTATTTCCCTTTTCCCTGGCCCACGCTGATGAATTTAATGCTAAGCAGGTAAAGGAAAGTGACATGATCACATAGGTCACTAATGGACCATGCAGATTAGAATTACCCCAGCATGGGAAGTGTTCGCCTCAGAACTGTTAAATGAGAGAGGAAAAACTGCTTTACTCTTTAAAGCCAAGTATTGTTTGGTATTTTTGTTATAGCAACTTAGCGTGTGTATTCTAAGAGGGGCGAGTCTAGTCATCCTGTAGGTGAGCTCAGGGCATGTAAGTAAACTCAGCTCTTTACCTCAGGTGAAGAGTAGAGTTTCCTGCCTCTTTGTTAGTCTTTAGGTGTGAAACATGCCTCTTTGTTAGTCTTTAGGTGTGAAAGTCTACCACTGCGAACCTTGGCTCAGGGACGAGCTGCAGAGTCCTTGAAGTATGACGCCAGCATCTGTAGCAGACAGAGGAAGAAGGGGACCCTATAACTTAGAAGAGCTTCCTGAAATTCTGGTGCTGTGAGCAGAGATTTGGGAAGAACAAGTGGACCCCAGAAACCTCTCTTATGTGAAGACCAAAGATTAAACCTCTCTTCTGCCTGGGGGAAGCTTCTGAAAGTACTTTGATGCAGTTTCTTAAAAAAGAAACCAGACAGGCTAGTAATTCATTGATAGCCAAGAACTAGAACTTCCTTTCTCTCTCTTATAGTACCAGTGTTGCAGGAAGGGGGACCTCTTCCAGAAATGAATTGTCCCAGGAGTCACATGTGCTGACAAAGCAAAAGACTTTACTGGAGGGGGCACCCAGGTGGAAAGCAGCAGGGTAAGGCAACCCAGGAGAACTGCTCTGCCACGTGGCTTGCAGCCTCAGATTTTATGGTAATGGGGTTAGTTTCCAGGTTGTCTCTGGCCAGTCATCTTCTTTAGCCCATAGTCTGACTCAGTGTCCCTCCTGGTGGTATGCATATCTCTCAGCCAAGATGGGTTCCCCAGCACAAAGGATTCTGGGAGGTTGATAAGACATATGGACTGGCATCTTCTCCCTCCTTGGACTCCTCCTGAATTCTTCTAATTAGTTTCAGTGGCAGCACCATATTCCTTCTTGAGACCTCCTGTTGTGAGACAACTCAGGCAAGCGGTTATGATCCTCCCTGGTCAAATTTGAGTGATTTCACTCAAGGGTTCCCTAATAGGTGGATTGATTTCCCAGCATAAATAGTATTTCTGAATAGTCACAATCCCTTTAAGCAGATAGATATTACGCCATTGTGGGCAACAGGAAAATGACCACCTCATACTCTACTGCTCAAAATGCTGGAGAAGCAGCATTGGTGGTACAGGAGTTAAGAGCTAGGAGTCCAAAGCCAGCTCTAGCACTTACTAGCTCAATGATCCAGCAACTGCTGCTGCCTCAGCTTCCTCTTTTTTGCAATGGGATGATAATAGTAGTACCTACTGCGTATCATCATCATGAGGATGTTCTTAGAATAGTGCCTGGCACATAGTAAACACTAGGTGGATATTTGTTGGAAAATGTTGACACCTTTAAGAATGGGATTTTGAAAATGTGCATCAAAAGCCTCGACCCAGAAATTCCACATCTAAGAATTTTTTTCCTAAAGAGTAATCATGGGCATGTGCAAAGATTTATCTGCAAGAAAGCTCATTGCAACAACAGTGTTAGTTGCTCAGTCATGTCCAACTCTTTGTGACCGCATGGACTGTAGCCCACCAGGCTCTTCTGTCCAGGGAATTCTCCCAGCAAGAATACTGGAGTGGGTTGCCATTCCCTTCTCCAGGGGATCTTCCCAACCCAGAGAGCGAACCCGGGTCTCCCACATTACAGGCAGATTCCTTACCATCTGAGCCACCAAGGAAGCCCCATTGCAATAATAAGTGGCCATCAATAGTGGGCTGGCTAAATAAACAGTAGCAGAGGACAGTCACTTTTTATGCAAGGGGTTGTACAGCTGGAGCTCACACAGAATGCAAAACTCACATTATGCAAGATTAAATTCCCTCCCCAAAATAAAGGCAAAGCAAGATTTACATTCTTTCAAATTTTGCCCATAAAACAAATCTTAATTAATATTTTATACCCTACTATTTCTAACTGTGTAATTCAAATTTGCATTAAATGTAACCTACTGTATATTTATTATGGAGCCACACAAAAATTTATATTACAGAAGAATAAGTAATGGCTGAGCAAGACAGCCATGATACATCAATTTTTAGAAGCGTGACCCCATTTTTATCAGATAGACACTTTTCAAATGCTGGAAACTATACATCAAAATTTAAAATGTGCCGGCAGTTTTACTGATAATTTTTGGTTCCTGCCTTTATTCGTATACCTACATTTTCCAAATATTCTCTGGGCATCGTGTTATTTTTATAATCAGAAATAATAAGTGGAACTTTTAAGGAATAAATATATCATTATATCATTGATACTAACCTAATTTTGAAAAAAATTTACAAAACCACCTATGCAAACAAATAGCTTCATAAAAGAAAATACTTTCAGCTTGTTCAGTGATGTCTACAGTGAACTGGAGATATGTTTTTCTCTAATAGTTGGTCCCAGGAGTAGATCTGGACAGAAAATAGCAAAGTTGACCAGAGCTCAAACTGAGATTCCATTGACCTAATCCAGAACCAATTAAATCAAATTGTGTTTCAGAATGCATCAAAGAACAGTTTCTAAAATTTTGATTTTATACTGGAGTATAGTTGATTTACAATATTGTGTTAGTTTCAGGTATACAGCAAAGTGATTCAGTTATATATATATGTGTGTGTGTGTGTGTGTGTGTGTGTGTGTGAAGAGTTGACTCATTGGAAAAGACCCTGATGCTGGGAAGGATTGGGGGCAGGAGAAGGGGACGACAGAGGATGAGATGGCTGGATGGCATCACCAACTCCTTGCACATGAGTTTGGGTGAACTCCGGGAGGTGGTGATGGACAGGGAGGCCTGGTGTGCTGCGATTCATGAGGTCGCAAAGAGTCGGACACGACTGAGCGACTGAACTGACTGACTGATATACCTAATATATAAAAAAGATACATATATCAATACATATACCTATTTTTTTCCTCAAATTCTTTTCTCATTTAAAGGATTACAGAATATTGAGTAGAGTTTCCTATGCTGTACAATAGGTCCTTGTTGGTTATATATTTTAAATGTAATAATGTGTATATGTCTATCCCAAACTCCCAATTTATCCCTCCCCCTATTGCTCCTGAAAAGAACACTTTAGAAGCCAGATTACACTGGATCACTTGCCTGTGTGTGCTTCTTTCTGAGATTTGGCCGTATCATTAAACAAAAAAGTATGCTGTTTTGGTGACTCAAAGAAAGAGCTAAAGACACTAAAGAGCCTTCAGTTACCTTCTCTGAGCTGTTGCTCTGAGCAGCGCTGGCATGCTCCAGGCAAAGCAGGAAGGAAGAGGAACTACAGCTCTTCAACACCTGGAGGAGGGAGAGGGGGAGGGAGGGGGAGGAGGGGGAGGAGAGGGAGGAGGGGGAGGTCCCTCTCCAAGGGACCCCAGGGAACCAATGGTTCTACTTGACAGCCCAGAGTATGCTGTGGCCTCCTGAATCTTCTGTTACAGTTGGTAAATAGTGGGTATTAGTGCTCATTTGAGACTTTACAGACCTTACCTCGACACACACTAGGCATTGTGAACCCTCTTTAAGTTTTCATTTATTTTTCATTTTGAGTAAACACTCTGTGCTAAGTGAACACATTCCCATGGATTGTCCAGTTTACCCATCACAAAAAGTCTATGAACTTTCAGCTATGCAATGAGTGAGGTCTGAGGATTTAAGGTAAACTGTGGTGACCATACACAGACATAGAAAACAGACTTGTGGTTGCTAAGGGGGAAGGGGGGATGGAGTGGAGGTTTGGGGTTAGCAGATGCAAACTATTGCCTATAGAATGGATAAACAAGTTCCTACTTGTTCCCTGTATAGCATAGGGAACTTTATTCAATATCCTGTGATAAGCCATAATGGAAAAGAATATTTAAAGGGATTATATACATATATGTATAACTGAATCACTTTGCTGTACAGGAGAAATTAACACAACATTGTGAATCAGTTACGGTGGTGGTGGTTTAGTCGATAAGTTATGTTCGACTCTTGAGACCCCATAGACTCTAGCCTGCCTCAATTAAAAAAAAAAATGAAAAAAGAAAAAATCATGGTGACCATCGTTGATAACACTGAATTGTGGGACTTCTCCGGTGATTCAGTGGTTGAAACTCTGAGCCCCTGTCTATGGGGCCTGGGTTCAGTCCCTGGAACTAGATCTCACATGCAGCAGCTGAGAGCCTGCATGCCACAACGGGCCCAGTGCAGCCAAATAAATAAACAAATACTTAAAGCAACAAAACAAAAAACACTGCCAAGAGAGTACAACTTAGGAAACTTAAAACGTAAATGTTCTCACTTTAAAAAAAAAAAAAAAAAAGGTAAATATGTGAAGTGATGGATGAGTTAATTAGCTACATGATGGAATCCTTTCCCAAAGACTATGTGTATTGAATCACCATGCGGTACAATTAAATATCTTACAATTGTATTTGTCAATTATATGTGAATAAAGCTGAAATAAAATAAAAAATAATTTGTAAACATTGTAAGCCTATAGGGCAAACATGATCATTCTTCTCATCATACAGAACCGAGAACAGCATGAGAGTGTAGAGGACAAGAACTTGGGCTCTGGTTTGAATCCTGGATTCACCAGGCTTCTGAGCTGTGAAATCTTCAGCAAGTTACTAAAGCCTTTGGTGCCCCATCCTTCCATTTCCTCAACTGTAAAATGGAGACAAGTCTTCCCTGATAGCTCAGTTGGTAAAGAATCCGCCTGCAATGCAGGAGACCCTGGTTCGATTTCTGGGCAAGGGAGATCTCCTGGAGAAGGCATAGGCTACCCACTCCAGTATTCTTGGGTTTTCCCTGTGGCTCAGCTTGTAAAGAATCCTCCTGCAATGTGGGAGACCTAGGTTTGATCCCTGGGTTGGGAAGATCCCCTGGAGAAGGGAAAGGCTACCCACTCCAGTATTCTGGCCTGGAGAATTCCATGGACTGCACAGTCCATGGGGTTGCAAAGAGTGGGACACGACTGAGCGACTCACAAAATGGAGATGATGATAACAGCGCCTGTGTAGTTTTCTTGTGGAAAGCTCCTAGAACAACACCTGGCGCAGAACAAATGATCAGCGTATATTAGCTCTTATGCAACAGATGAGGAAACCTGGGCTAAAACAGATACATTAAGCTACGCACAGTTAACAGAGCAAGTGTTGGAGCCAAGAACTGCTTGGATTTCCTTGAGATTCTCAGATCTTACAGTTTGGTTTGGGTCCTCGTTAATACCTCCTGTGTCTTTCGTTAACATGCTCAAGCTTTCCTCTCTCATCCGGAGCATTTGGTGTGCATTTCTAATAGCTGTTTTAATGTCCTCGTCTACTAATTCTGTCATCTCTGACATTTCTGAATCTGTTTCCAGTGATTGATTTTTCCTCCTCATTATAGCTCATAGCTTCCTGTTTCTTTGTCTGCCTAGTAATTTTTTAATGGGTGTCACACATTTTGAATGTTACACTGTTGAGTGCTGAACTTTTGTTTCGCCAGGCCACGCAGCTTATGAGATATTAGTTCTCCGACCAGGGATTGAACCTGTACCCCTGGCAGTGAAATCTCAGAGTCCTGACTACTCAACCATCAGGGAATTCCCCCTGAAGTTTTGTTTTGTTTTTTAATTCTTTTAAATACTTGGAGGTTTTGCTTTAGGATGTAGTTAAGTTAGTGGAAATGATCTGAACCTTTTGAGGCCTGTTTTTAAGATTGCTTGGCAAGATCCAGAACAGCCTTAGTCTGGGACTGATTTGGGCACGACCAAGGCAGTATCTTTCTGAGAATTCTGCTCTGTATTCCACATATGAGGCATTCTTTTCTTTCTGGTTGCTGATGTCAAGGAAGGGGAAATTTCTCCCTCTATCCCTTTCGAGTTCTTATGCCTGGACATAATAAAGTGGATATAAGACAGATTAAGACAAAAACAAAACAAAAACAAATTTTAATGCATGCCCACGGAAACCCTATAGAAATGGGACCTAAGAAGTGGCCAAAGTAGGTAACTTTTATACTTTTCAGACAAAGAAACAATAGGTTTGTGAGGAATTGACAGAACCAAGAAACTTAGTATTTAATCAGTGAGGAATCTGAACAGAGTTTGGGCTTGGGTTAGGACAGTAAAGGAGTGACCAGGCTTGTCTCTACAGGCTTCTGGGCCTGTTAAGTCCTGCCTCCAGAGGTACAGGTTGTCCTTCTGCCTCCGGACACAGGGGAGGCAGCTTTCATGTGAGAGGTTTATTTCTCGCTTTCAGGCAGACCCAGAGGAAGGCCAGAAATGTTCCCCTTGCATCAGCTGTTTCTTATTTAATTCAAAAAATCAATATGCCACTGAGGCATATTTGGGGGGTAGTCTGCCCGGGGCCCCAACAGCAAGAACACAGATAGTTCCCGCCACATGTCAGCTCCACCCAAGCCTTCTCGGTGGCCCTTCCTTGGCCTCAGGGAGCATGATGCATGTGCGCTAGTCCGCTCCCACTTGCAGATCTGAGAGGGACCCTCTGCACGTCTCCAGTCCTCTTCTCTGCAGAGAGAATTTGCTCCCAATCCCCAGGCCCTTAACCAGGATTTCAAACTTAAGAAGTGTTCAGTAAATGTTCTCCATGGGTCAAGCAAACTTGGGCCAGGGCTTAACATTTGCCTTCTAGAAAACATCCCACAACTGGTCTGCAATTTGTTTGCAAACCAAGGACAGAGTCTCCACTGAAAGAGAACAAAGCTCATTGTTCCAGGAGAGACTTCAGAGCCACCGGTTGATATCAGTGACCAAGCTGCAGGACAGAGCGATCTAGGGTTTAGAGCTACATCATCCCATACAGGAGCCGGTTGGCACGTGTGACTTTTGAGCACTTGAAATGTGACTGGTTTGCAGAAACAGACTCACAGACACAGAGAACAGACTTGCGGTTGCCAAGAGTGAGAAGGGACTGAAGAAGGAATGGGCTGGGGGTTTGGGGTTAGCAGGTGCAAACGATTATGTACAGGATAGGTGGACAATAAGGCCCTACTGTACAGCACAGGAAACTATGTCCAACGTCTTATGATAAACCATAATGGGAAAGAATATAAAAATGAATATATGTATGTGTATAACTGACTCACTTTGTTTTACAGTGGAAATTAACACAACACTGTAAATCAATATACTTCCATCTTTCCAATTAATTTTTAAAAAAGAAATGTAGCTGAAACCATTTGGTGGCATCTCGGGGAGCTCCGAAGAGCTCCAGTCCTTTATGTCTAAGAATTCAGTGAGAGGCCAAGTGATGACAGAAGGGATTTGTTAGAATAAGATGCTTGTGAGGTTTACAAGCAGGTGGGCAAAGGGATGCCGTGCCTCCAAGAACTTACTGGGCTACAGGTTCACAATCAAAGGAAAAGTGGGGAGGGGAAGAAGACCTTCTTTTCTTTCTTGAGGAGATGTCATCCTTCCATCATCAGCTCCTCCTCCAGGTTGGGCAGGGGAGATTCCTTGTCTCTACATGGTCAAGCTGGGTCTATAAAGTATCGTTTTTCACGTGTGCAGAGAGCATGTGGCAACATACTGAGCTTCCTGGGCAGGATGTGGGTCTCATGCCACCAGTGTTTTCTTGTTTGGGGGCATGTCTCGTGCTTCTGACGCATGGTTTTGTTGCTAAGCGAGCCTGGCTTTGTGGTTAAGCAAACCTGCTTTCTTGAGTGATCATTAACTTACAGGGGTCTGTCATATTCTTACAATCCTGTAGTGGGATTAACTGTTTAATCATCTACTTGGTTCTTCTATCCCCATAATAACTAGTCTGAACTGAAATGTGATTGTAAGTATAAAATGCACCCTGGCATTTTCCAAGATTTAGTACGACAAAAACAATGTAATGACTTTGTACTGTTAACACACCAAAGCAATGATAGTTTGGGTTAAAACAATATTAAAATTGGTGTCTTTTTTACCCTTTTAAGAAGGCTACCAGAATGTTTAAAATCTTGTGTGGTGGCTTACATGATATGTCGCCCTGGGGGAGAGGGCATCCCAGAAGGGCAGGCCTGGACAGGCCCCAGAATCTTAGAACCCATCTCCAAGGCTTGAGGCTGACAGGAAGTGAAATCAAGTGAAGGCAGAGGAGGGGGGAAACAGGATGCTAGAGGCACAAGTGAGAGGTTTCACCTTTTGCTGCTTGTGGTCCTTCCCCACCCCAATCCCCCAGGCAACGTAACATGAGTCACTCACCCACTGCCTTAAGGGAGAAAGTTGTTACTGTAAAAGCAGCGAACAATAGAAGCAGATTCTCAGTTGCTAAGATCAAAAGCCAAAGAAAAAGTCAGTCTCCAGACTGGGAAAAGCCACCACAGCTTTCATCTATTTACAGCATCCAGGCAGGAGAATTGGACCACCTGGATTCAAATCCTAGCTCTGTCCCTTACAGCTTCCTATCAATGCTTCCTATCTGTGTTTCTCAGTTTCTTCTTCCATAAAATGGAGCTGATAACAGTACCATCACCGACTCAATGGACATGTGTTTGAGCAAGCTCTGGGAGATGGTGCAGGACAGGGAAGCCTGGCCTCCTTGCAGTCCATGGGGTCACAAAGAGTTGGACACAACTGAGCGACTGAACAACAAGAGTACTGAGCGACTGAGCTCACAAGTCTGCTGTGGGAGTTAATTTATACCAGGACTTAGAGAATAATGACTGATACCTAGGAAATACAGCCAAAATGTTTACTATGCCCCGTGAGTGAGTTCTGTTCAGCAGCAGGGCTGACAAGCCATATAATGAGTCAAGTAAGGACAGCAGTAGCTGCCATGTGGCTGATCAATTATCCTAAAGAATGACATCTATGTGATGTGAACCCGTGTCATTGTTTCGGGTCCATCTGGTCTACCCAGAGATGACAAACCTGCCCAGGAGCCAGGATCCTCCCAATCAGCTGAGGCCCCTAGGTCTTAAGACAAGCAGGTGTGGCTGGGTTGTAATGTGTCCATTTGTATTTAGGATCCAAGACTGTGCACAACATGTGACATGTCCAAGTGTGGCTGGCTGCTTAGGAGCACTAGCAGGCGGCTTGGACTGAAGTGGGCTTCCCTGGTGGCTCAGATGGTAAAGAATCCACGTGCAAAGCAGGAGACCCAGATTTGATCCCTGGGTCAGGAAGATTCCCTAGAGAAGGAAATGGCGCCCCACTCCAGTATACTTGCCTGGAGAATCCCATGGACAGAGAAGCCTGGCGGGCTACAGCCCATGGGGTCGCACAACTGAGCAACTAATATTTTTCACACTTTTGGACCAAAAGCATGACTGTTCCTTGCCTATCCATTCAGAGAAGAGCCCAGACTGGACCCAGCCTGCCCATGGCTCTCTCTTTAGTTCTTTTTTTTTTTTAATTTCTTATTGAAGTACAGTTGATTGATAATGTTTCAGGTGTACAGAAGAGTGACTCAGTTACACAGATACATAGATATAGATATGTGTTCTTTTCCATTATAAGTTATTATGAGATATTGAACATAGTTCCCTGTGCTATACAGTAGGTCCTTGTTGGTTATCTATTTTTTTTTTAACTTTCTATTTTATATTGGAATGTAGCCGATTGACAATGTTGTGACAGTTTCCTGTGCACAGCAGAGTGACTCAGCCATTCATATATATGTATCCACTCTCCCCAGACTCCCCTCCCATCCAGGCTGCCACATAACATTGAGAGATGCTCTGAGTTCTTGACATTTGGAGGCACCTGTTGAGACTGTCCAGCCCTAGAGCTGCTCTCCCCTTAACTGAAGAGACCACTGTTGAGTTCTGCTTCTAAGCGGCCAAAAGTCAGATAAACATATGGGGGTGGCAGATCCAACAGGGGATGGGGCCAAGGAGACCCGGACTCACAATCACCAGCTTGTCTCATCTTGAACTTGAAGCTCTCAAGAGTAGGCCTCTTATGCCCCTTGGTAATCTCAGAAGTTGGTAGGAGAGAAGCACACATGTTTGAGAATGAGCGAATGAATGGCCTAACAGTCATTAGGAAATGATTGAGGTCATGTGCTTTCAGTGGGAATATAGAAAATGGTGGTGGTGGGGGGTGGTGATGCCACTTCAAGGGACATCCAGTGGAGAGTCAGACACCCATCAAATATTTCTTGAGCACCTACTAGGTGGCAGGCATTGCTCCAAGCATTAGAAAGGATATACGGAGCAATGGAGTCTTCCCTCCAGGAGCTCACATGCCAGTGAACACAGAAGAGCAGTCAGAGAGGCTGGAGGATGACCTGTGGGAGGAAAGCTGGACCACTTGACAGAGGGGGAAACTGAGGCCCAGTGAGGTTCTATTTGCCCAGGCCATAGAGCTGGCAACTGACAGGACAGGATTTGAACCTATGTCTGTGTGATCTCAGAAAAGCCACAGTGAAAAAGGTGCGAGCAATCAAGGGCCCCATCTAGTTCAACACGCCCGAAAGATTTGGCCCAAAGATGGAAAGGATCCATGCCTGGGAAGTGCTCAGAGCCTTTAGTGGTTCTTAGTTCCAGGCCTGAAATAAATTAACTGGCTCCTCATGGCATTCAGGGGCTTCCCAGGACGCTAGTGATAAAGAACCCGCTTGCCAGTGCAGGTAGACATAAGAGACGGCAGGTTCCATCCCTAGGGTGGGAAGATCCCCTGGAGGAGGAAATGGCAACCCAGTCCAGTATTCATGCCTGGAGAATCCCATAGACAGAGGAGCCTGGCGGGCTACAGTCCATAGGGTTGGACCCGACTGAAGCGACTTAGCACGCATACATAGTTGACTCAGAATTTTTTTTTCTTTTGGCTGTACATTGCGGCCTGTGGGATCTTATGAAAAGTTCCCCCAGCAGGGATGGAACCCGCACCCCATGCAGTGGAAGCGTAGAGTCTTAACCACTTCATCACCAGGGAAGTCTTTTTTTTTTTAAGACTCAAGAAATTATTATGATTTCCGGCTTTCTCCCTCTTTTGCCTCCTTTTGACGCTGATGATTTCTCGAAAGTCACTCCACATATTTGCCCTGTTTGGGTGTCTCCATGCTCTTAGCCTGGACCTGAGCGCTGTTTGGGAAGGACAGAGGCATAGTTGGGAAGTGCAAATACACGCTACACGGGCTAAGTCCGCGTTTGCCTCTACACACGGTTAAGGTGCTTTGAACTTTAGGGTTAGCCTGACCTCTAGTGGTCAGACAGAGAACTAAGCCGAAAGCTCCTACTGCTGCTGCTACTGCTAAGTCGCTTCAGTCGTGTCCAACTCTGAGCGACCCCATAGACGGCAGCCCCTCAGGCTCCCCCGTCCCTGGGATTCTCCAGGCAAGAACACTGGAGTGGGTTGCCATTTCCTTCCCCAAGGCATGGAAGTGAAAAGTGAAAGTGAAGTCGCTCAGTCGTGGAGAGGAGTTTAACCGAATCCCATCTGACTTGAGAACCCTCTTGTTTATCAAGGAGGCACAGCACCTGACTGGAGAGGGCCATCATCTTGTATTCAGAGAGATAGTCCTGCTTGTAAAGCCCTTCCAGAACACCGCCGGAACAGCACGAACATCCTGTGAGAGAAGCTGCAGTTCTACAGGGCCTGCCCTAGAGTTATGTGCATAGCTGTCCACCCATATGGGGCGTTATGCAAGACCTTTGCGATAAACCAAAGCAAAAGACACAGGATGCCTGCTTTCTGAACGTAAAGGCCACCATGTAGGTACCAGGACGGAGGTCCCCCGCTCACCAGCTGAATGTTCTTTTCTCGGGGACATAGACAGTGTCGTGAAAAGCCATCTCGTTTCAGGGCACCCAGACTAGAAACTCAGCAGAGCCAGGGATGCCTCCATTTTATTTCCTTTTTCTCCATCCGTGAAGCTCTGAGTGGGACCTGGCCTGCAGTCGGCCAGAGCTCAGGCTGCCCTCCAGGGTTGGGGGGACTCGGGTGTCATGAACGCCATCACCACTAGGATCAGCTGCTGCTGGTTAAGTGTAGACCCTCGTGGCAGGCGCTAAGCAAGCGTGACTTGCCTCCTCTCAGTTCATTCTCCCAGCATCCCAGTGAGGCAGGTACTACGGTATCATCATTTTACCGAAGAGGAAACTGAGGCTTAGAGAGGCTAAAACAGTGATCCAAGAGACGGTAGAGCCAGGATCAGAGCTCAGTTCTGATCCCAAATCCCACACTTTGGGGAGGAGGGGGAGTAGGGGGAGAAGGAGCTGGAGGAGAAATGGACTGGGAGCTCTGTACAGCATGCAGGATCTTATTTCCCCCGACCAGGAGTTGAAGCTATGACCCCTACAGTGCAAGACCAGGGTCTGAATTACTGGACTGTCAGGGAAGTCCTAAGAAGTTATTCCCATTTTTTAATTGAAGTATAGTCGATTTACAATATTATAAATATTGTAAATTATAAATATTGTAAATATCAATTTACAACATCTTTTTATTTAATATTCTTTTCCATTACGGGTTATCACAGGATATTGAATATAGTCCCTGATATATATATAGGGAATATAGAATATAGTATTCTATAGTTAAGACCTTTCTGTCTATCCATTCTAAATGTAATCGTTTGCATCTACCAACCCTAAACTCTCAGTCCGTCCCTCTCCCTCTGCCCCTCCCTTTTGACAACCTCCAGTCTGCTTTCTATGTCTCTGAGTCTGTGTCTGTTTTGTAGACAGGTTCACTTACGGATATTTTAGATTCCATGTCCCTTTCTTTAGAAAAAAAAAGCCAAAAATTATTTTAGCCGAACCAAGTGGCATGCAGGATCTTAGTTCCTGGACCAGGGGTGGAACCCACACCTCCTGCCGTGAAAGGGCAGAGTCCTAACCATTGGACCACCAAGGAATTCCCCCCCAAATCTTTTTTAAGCCCTGAACTCTATTGCTGCATCCCTGACTTCTGAGCATTACAGATTGATCTATAAAGCTCTGTGCATCCCAAGACCTTCTCATCACTGGTCTGAGGGTTGGGTTCCTGGGACAAGGATTTGAGTGCCAATTGTTTGTTTGGGAAGTGGTCCCAGGAGGCACCGGGAGAGGATTGGGGAAGCATCTGCTAGGGCTGGCATCACCACATTCCACACACTGGGGGACTTAAACAACAGAGGAGGTTCTGGAGGCTGGAAGTCCAAGATCCAGGCACCAGCAGTAGGACTTCCCTGGTGGTCCAGTGGCTAAAACTCTCCACTCCCAACGCAGGGAGCCTGGGTTCAATCCCTGGTCAGGGAACTAGATCCCACATGCTGCAACTAAGACCCGGGGCAGTCAAATAAAATAAAATAAATAAATAATAAAGATAAAATTACTTTTTAAAAAAGGTGCCAGCAGGCTTGGACTCCTCTGAGGGCTTCCCCCCTGGCTTGCAGATGGCCACTTTCTTGTTTCATCTCCACATGTTGTCCCCCTGTGTGCTCCCCTCAAGTCTCTCTGTGGCCTAAAGCCAGTCAGGTTGCGTTAGGGCCCACCCTAATGGCCTCATTTTTTTTTTTGGCTGCGTTTGCTGCTCTGGGTCTTCGCTGTGGTGCATGGGCCTCTCTAGTGGGGGTGCATGTGGACTCCGGAGCACATGGGCTCCATAGTTGCAGCACAGGGGGCTTAGTTGCCCCAAGGCAGGTGGGATTTTAGTTCGCCAACCAGGGATCAGACTCACATCTCCTGCAAGGTGGATTCTTAATCATTGGGCCACCAGAGAAGTCCCGTTCTCATTTTGTTTTATTGACAAATAGTTGTTTACCATGTTCTTTCAGTTTCAGGTGGACAGCAAAGAGGTTCAGTTTTATGTATATCTTCTTGGAAAAACCATAGCCTTGACTAGACAGACCTTTGTTGGCAAAGTAATGTCTCTGCTGTTCAATATGCTATCTAGGTTGGTCATAACTTTCCTTCCAAGGAGTAAGCGTCTTTTAATTTCATGGCTGCAATTGCCATCTGAAGTGATTTTGGAGCCCAAAAAAATAAAGTCTGCCACTGTTTCCACTGTTTCCCCATCTATTTCCCATGAAGTGATGGGACCAGATGCCATGATCTTAGTTTTCTGAATGTTGAGCTTTAAGCCAACTTTTTCACTCTCCTCTTTCACCTTCATCAAGAGGCTTTTTAGTTCCTCTTCAGTTTCTGCCATAAGGGTGGTGTCATCTGCATATCTGAGGTTATTGATATTTCTCCCAGCAATCTTGATTCCCACTTGTGCTTCTTCCAGCCCAGCGTTTCTTGGTCATATATGGATGTAAGAGTTGGACTGTGAAGAAAGCTGAGCACCAAAGAATTGATGCTTTTGAACTGTGGTGTTGGAGAAGACTCTTGAGAGCCCCTTGGACTGCAAGGAGATCCAACAAGTCCATTCTAAAGGAGATCAGTCCTGGGATGTCTTTGGAAGGACTGATGCTAAAGCTGAAACTCCAATACTTTGGCCACCTCATGCGAAGGGTTGACTCATTGGAAAAGACTCTGATACTGGGAGGGATTGGGGGCAGGAGGAAAAGGGGATGACAGAGAATGAGATGGCTGGATGGCATCACCGACTCGATGGACATGAGTTTGGGTGAACTCCAGGAGTTGGTGATGGACAGGGAGGCCTGGCGTGCTGCAGTTCATGGGGTCGCAAAGAGTCGGACATGACTGAGCGACTGAACTGAACTGAACTGATGTATTTTTTTTTTCTGATTCTTTTTCATTTTAGGTTATTATAAGGTATTGAAGGTATATAGTCCTATGTGCTATACAGTAGGTTATTGTTGTTTATCTATTTTATGTATAGTGGTGTGTATCTGTTAATCCCAAATCCCTGATTTATCCCTCCTCCCATTCCCTGCTTTGGTAACCGTAAGTTTGTCTTCGATGTCTATGAGTCTATTTGCTTCGTAAATAAATTCACTTGTATCATTTTTTTAGATTCCACATATAAGAGATATCATGATATATGTCTTGGTCTGACTTGCTTCACTTAATATGATAATCTCTAGGTCCATCTGTGCATGTGTGCTAAGTCACTTTAGTTGTGTCCGACTCTATGCAACTCTATGGACTAGAGCCCACTGGGCTCCTCTGTCCATGGGATTCTCTGGGAAAGAACACTGGGGTTGGTTGCCATGCCCTCCTCCAGGGGCTCTTCCTGACCCAGGGATCAAACCTGCGTCTCTTATGTCTCCTGCATTGGCAGGTAGGTTCTTCACCACTAGGCCACCTGGGAAACCCCAGGTCCTTCCATGTTACTGAAAATGGCCTAATTTCATTCTTTTTGTGGCTGAGTAATATTCCTTTATAAATGTATACCATATCTTCTTCATTCATCTGTCAATGAATATCTAGGTGGCTTCCATGTCTCATGTAACTGAACATGCCAGCACTGCTGAATCTGGTGTTCAAAAAATAGAATTGGGAACTTATCTTTCTGAAATCTTGACTCCATTTTCTGTGCTGGTTTCATTTGAAGGAAGGTTCTCTCTATGTCACAAGCAGCTCCAGAGCTGCATTCTACCAGCCCTTTATCGGTTAGGATGCTTTTGGTTACTAGTAACAGAAAAACTGGCTTGACAATAAAGATAGTACCCAGGGTCCAGAGAGGGCTGGTCATTCACTATCTCACATTTTGTTTTTAAGTTACTCAGTCATGTCCAATTCTTTGCGACCCCATGGACTGCAGCATGACAGGCTTCCCTGTCCTTCACCATCTCCTGGAGCTTGCTCAAACTCCTGTCCATTGAGTCAGTGAGGCCATCCAACCATCTTGTCCTCTGTTTTCCCCTTCTCCTCCTGCCTTCAATCTTTCCCAGCATCAGGGTCTTTTCTAATGAGTTGGCCTTTGTATCAGGTGGCCAAAGTATTGGAGCTTTAGCTTCAGCATCAGTCCTTCCAAAGAAATTCAAGGTTGATTTCCTTTAGGATTGACTTGTTTGATCTCCTTGCAGTCCAAGGGACACTCAAGAGTCTTTTCCAACACCACAGTTCAAAAGCATCAATTCGTCGGCGCTCAGCCTTCTTTATGGTCCAACTCTCACATCCATACATGACTACTGGAAAAACCATAGCTTTGATTCTACAAACCTTGGTCAAAGTAATGTCTCTGCTTTTTAATATGTAGTTATTCAGAAAATACCACCAAATGCGCCGACGATGACTCCAAATATGCAAAAAGCATAAAATATGAGTTTGGACTGGATCTATTCCCACCCTTTCCTCCAAACTATTCCCTACATAGAATTTCAAGTGACCCTTTACAGTGCAAATATAACTATATGACTCCCCCAGTCAACACCCTTCAGTGGCTGCCTCTTGCTCTTTGGAAATCTTCGCTGCAAAGATGAACACAGCCTCTGCACTGGGTATATCTGTTGACCTGGCAGGTGAGTTCTTTTCAACCCCCATCAGAAAGGAGGACCTTGGGGCTTCTCTGGTGGAAGAGTGGATAAGAGTCCACCTACCAATGCAGGGGACACAGGTTCGATCCCTGGGTCGGGAAGACTCCATATGCCATGGGGCAATTAAGCCTGTGCACCGCAACAACTGAAGCCCAAGCGCCTAGAGCCAGTACTCCACAAGAGAAGGCACCACAATGAAAAGCCAGAGCAAGAGTAGCCCCCATTTGCTGCAACTAGAAAAAAAACGCCCATGCACAGCAATGAAGACCCAGTGCAGCTAAAAATAAATAAATAATAAAAAAAAAGAAAGAAGGATCGAGAGGCGTTACACTCATTTGTTCACATTTGTGGTCTTGTCCAGAGTGACACCAACTCCCCTGCTCTTTGTTATAATGTCGTCCCAAGGGATCTCGATCTTCTGGATAGCCACTGGTCCACCATACATATCTCTCCGGTGCCCTATACTGATGACACCATGCCCATCAGAGCTGATGAACAGGAAGTGGAAGATGTCTGGACATTCTGGTGTACCACGGGAGAGGAGACAAACTCAACAGAGACTCTGGAGTCTGCCACACTGGTGATGTTTTCCTTCCAGCCTGGTGGTCTAGGGCATAGCAAGTCATCCCCTCTGAGACAAAGGGAAGGATACTGCACCTCTCATTTCATATTACCAAGAAGATACAGCAGAAGATGTGCACTCAGGGTTTTAGAGACAAATTATAGGTACTTGGGGATGATGCTTCTTACTACCTCAGGGAGCTACTGGTTTTGAATTAGACCCAGAACAAAACAGGGCTGTGTAGTAGGGTTTGCACCTTACAGAGGGTCCTGAAACTGGAGCTGTATAGATTCCATGGCAGAGAGGTATCCGTGGTGGAAAATGATACTGGGTAAAATCTCTGCAAGCCCCGAAAGGAGAACTGCAACACAGACTCCTTGAGTTCTGGACAAAGGCCATGCCATCTGCTTCAGGGAACTCCTGAGAGTTTGAAAAACCAGCCCCTGGCATGCTACTGGGCTTTAGTAGAGACTGACTACCTAACCATGGGATAACCATCATGAGCTGACTATTGTTAGACCCACGAAATTATAAGATTGAGCGAGTGCCTTAGAAACCCATAGTACAGTAGAAAGGGCACATTTGGGACCAGTCCAGAGCAGGTCCAGAGGTCTTGATTAAATAATACAAACATGTGACCCAGATCTCCCTGTTACCTACCTCTATTGCTCTGACCTTCATCCTTGGCTCATAAGAGTTTCGTATAGGCCTGCTGAAGGAGAAAATTCAAGCCAAAATCCTAGATGGGTTGGCTCAATATATTAAAATACTTAATATACTTAAATAAATAAATAATATTTATTTCATCAGTATACTTAAAATATACACTGCTCCTGGCTTCACTGGTGGCTCAGCGGTAAAGAATCCACCTGCCAATGCAGAAGACATGGTTCTATGCACAATCCAGAAAAATTCCACAAGCCCATGCACCACAACTATTGAACCTGTGCTCTAGAGTCTGGGAACCACAACTTCCGAAGCCCATGCACCCTAGAGCCTGTGCTCCACAAGAGAAGCCACCGCAATGAGAAGCCCATGCATGGCAACTGCAGAGCAGCCCCCACTTGCCTCAACAAGAGAAAAGCCCACACAGCAATGAAGATTCAGCACAAGTGAAAATAAATACATAAGTAAATAAAAGAAAATGCAGTGCTCCTACATGACTTCTCCACTCAGGGGCAGCTTTGGAAAACTGGACAGAGCTTTGAGCAGTATATCAGGTCATCAATTTTGTGAGAAGAGAGAAGTGGCCTGAGTTAAGGATATATGCTAGCTTCTCAGCAGTGGCGAGTGGCTTCAGTGATTGGTCGGGAGCCTTGAAGAAGCAAGATTAGAGGATCAGAGATCTTAGAGCAGAAGTATGTGGGTGGATCTGATCTGTGGGAAAAGCACAAGTATGTGGATCCTCGTGCCTTTTCTTAATAACCATTAGAGGGCAAAAGAGAGCAGCTAAAAGCTGAGTGCACAGGGTGACTTGTCCAGTGGAGGTTGGCCAGCCTCTTCAATCAGCTGTAACCGTGCCATAGCTGTGAGCCCTTAAATGGAATAACCACCTGGCAGAGTTGGAGACTCAGCAAGGACCCAACAATGTGGACTCCCTCCCACCAAGGCTGGTCCAGCCACTGCTGCTGCTGGACACTTAGCCTGTCAGCATCATCCGTCGACACTGAATCCTGTCTATGATAGCATCCCTGGAAGAACCCAACCAGCCCACGGGTGGCAAGGAGATTGCATTGGACCATTTCTCCCCTGGATGAGGCAGTGGTTTGTCCCTATTGGGATTCATCTGGATTTCAAGTATGGGTTTGTTTACCTTTCCCGTCCACAGTACTTTGGCCAGCACCACTATTTCAAGATTCACAAAGTGTCTGGTTTTCCATCATGGGAGCCTGGGTGACAAAGTCTTAGACCACGGGATTCCCTTTATGGTGAAGGACTTGGGCATAATATGCCACATCACTCAGAAGCTGCCTGTCTGATAGAACGCTCCAATGGCCTCTTAAAAGCACGGCTAAGACACCAGCTCAAGGATGACACCTTGGAGGGTTAGGATGCTGTCTCTCAAGATACAATATATACTTTGAACCAGTGGCCATTATATGATGGTGTGTCCCTAAAAGTGGTAATGCATGCATATGAGAATCATATTCCTCTCCACCATCACTCCCAGCAATGCACTTAGGGAGTCTATACTGCCTCTCCCTGCAACCTGAAGCTCTGCTGAACTGAAGTCTCTGTTCCTAAGGGAAGGTTTAGGGATCATTCCACTAGCCTAAGGCTAATTTGCTACCTGGTCACTTTAAACTCCTTATGCAAGCCAAAAAAAAAAAAAGCAATTACTATATTGTGTTGTGTGTTCAGCCTCTCAGTTGTGTCCAATGTTTTGCATGTCAGATGATATAGACCCCATGGCCTGTAGCCCACCAGGCTCCTCTGTCCATGGAATTTTCCAGCAAGAATACTATAGTGGGTTGCCATTTGCTATTCCAGGGGATCTTCCCAACCCAGGGATCAAACCCCAGTCACCTGCATCTCCTGCATTGATAGGTAGATTTTTTACCACTGCGCTACCTGGGAAGCCCAGTTACTATATTAGCAGGGCTAATTGACTCATTATTACAAGGACATAGGATTGCTGCTATCATATATAATGAGCAATATATAATGCTGCTATCATATATCATATATATCAGAGAAGAGGATTCTTAAACTCAGAGGATTTCTTGGGGTGCCCCCTGGGTGCTCCCATGGCCTATTTTAACTGTGAAGAGGCAATTAGAGCAACCCCAGCCTCCTTCCAGCATGGAAACCTAGGACCCAGAGCCTTCAGGGATGAAGATCTAGGCTAAACCACCACACAAGCAAAATTGGTGGCCAAAATAAGCCCAGGAAAAGATGTTCAGCATTATCAGTCATTAGGGAAATGCAAATACAAACCACAGTGAAATATCACTTCCCACCCACTGGGATGTCCACACTCAAAAAGAAGAACAAGCGAGGATGTGAAAAAATTGGGGATGTAAAATAGTACAGTTGCTTTGGAAACAGTGTAGTGATTTCTCAAAATGTTAAGCTTTGAGTTACCATATGACCAAGTAATTCCATGCCGAGGTATCTACCCAAGAGAAATAAAAACATATGTCCACACAAATACTTGTACACAGATGTTCATAGCAGCACTGTCCATCACAGTCAATAAGCAGAAGCAGCCCAAATGTCCACTGAATGGATAAACAAAACATCATATTCATACAGTAGAATATTATTCAGTCATAGGAGTGAAGTACTGATACATAATACAGCGTGGACAAACGTTGAAAATACTGTGCTCTGTGGAGGCCAGCATAGAGGTTCCTTAAAAAATTAAAAATAGAGTAGTATGGAAACATACATTACCATATATGAGAAAGATAGCCAATGAAGATTTGCCGTATGAATCAGGGAACTCAAACTGGGGCTCTGTAGCAACTTAGGAGAGTGGAATGGGGAGGAACGTGGGAGGGAGGTTCAAAAGGGAGAGGATATATGTATACCTACAGTTTATTTATGCTGATGCATGGCAGAAACCAACACAATATTGTAAGACAATTATCCTTCAGTTAAACATAAATTTAAGTGTTAAAAAACATTGAGAAAAAACTAAAAATAGGGTTATAATCCAGCAATCTGACTCCTGGACATATATCCAGAAAAGATGAAAATTCTAATTTGGAAAGATACACGTACCCCAATGTTCATAGCAGCACTATGTACAATATCCAAGACACAGAAGAAACCTACATGTCCATCAATAGATGAATGAATAAAAAAGATATGATTATATATATACGGTGTATGGGTATACACACATACATATCATATACAAAATGATTTCATTTTGTATATGAGACATAAAAAAAGAATGAAATAACGCCATTTGCAGCAACATGAATGGACCCAGAGATTATCATAGGAAGTGAAGTAAGTCAAATATGTTATCACTTATATGTGTAATCACTTATTTACAAAGCAGAGATAGGCTCACAGACATAGAAAACAAACATAGGAGGAATTCCTTGGCGATCTTGTAGTTGGGACCCCCCACACACACCCTTTCACAGCCAAGGGCGTGGGTTCAATCCATGGTTAGGGAACTATGATCCCAAAAGCTGTGCAGTGCAGTCGAATTAAAAAAAAGTTCCCCAGTGGGGTTTGTGCCCCAGTTACCCACAGCAGTAACCTGTTCCATGAAACACTTTTAACTGGCTTCCTTCCTTTCCCTGTCTCATGACCCTAATTCCCTACTGAGGCTTCTTGGGATCAACTGCCAAATAAACTATGTGCATTTACATCCTTGTCTCAGGATCTGCTTCTAGAGGAACTCAATTCCAGGCAGGGTTTCCCCAGTGGCCATCAGTACATGCAAATTCAAATTTACATTTTATCCTTTCAGCAAACTAAACTGATGCAGAGGTGGGGGGCAGGGCGATAGACTGTTTCTCCTGAATTACTTTTTGGCCCTGGGAGGAGGCAAGTGAAAATCTCTGAGGATGCTAGGCATTTTCAAGTAAGAGGAACAACTCTTTGAGATTCTCAGAATTCCATTGGTCCCAGCACATTTCCAACAGTTGCCAATGTTCCCTAGACTATTTCATCATATAAGAAGCTATCATTGTGGGGCTTCCCGGGTGGCTCAGTGGTAAAGAATCAGCCTGCCAATGCAGGAGACATGGGTTTGATCCCTGATCTGGGAAGATCCCGCATGCCACGGAGCAATTAAGCCTGTGCCCCACAACTACTGAGCCTGTGCTCTAGAGCCCGGGAGCCAAAACTACTGAGCCCATGTTCTCAACTACTGAAGCCTGCACACCCAGAGCCTGTGCTCTGCAACAAGAGAAGCCACCACAATGAGAAGCCCAGGGCACTGCCCTAGAGAGTAGACCCCTCTCGCCACAACTAGGGAAAAGCCTGTGCAGCAACGAAAACCCAGCACAACCAAAAAATTAATCAACGTTTTCAAAAAGAAGCTACCATTATGCATCAGCTGTACTTCAATTTAAAAAATAATTAACTTTTTAAAAAGGAAGCTACCCCTGTCTTGAAAGAATCTTGTCCCATAGGAGTGGACTCATGCCCTGTGAAATTTCCCCACGCTTTTCTTTTAGGAGAACCTTTTAAGATGTCTCTGGCGGGCTGACAAGTGTTTCTAGATGTATGCTGTGTACCTTCACTAGGACAATATACATGATCTGAAGCGGGTATTTTGGGACTTTCCTGAGGCCCAGTGGTTAGGACTCCATGCTTCCACTGCCAGGGGACCAGGTGTGATCCCTGGTGGGAGAAATAAGGTCCCTGCAAGTGCTGGGGCCAAAAAGGGGATTATTTTAAGTAAAGGAGCAAGTAAGCCTTTATATGTCACCCCAGAAGCTTAGATTGTTTTTGTGTGGTTCCATGAAGTTCATCTGAATGTGACTCTCAAGGGACCTGAAAACAGACTTAGACGGACGCTGCTTTGAGGCCATAAGTGGCTCAGTGGTAAAGAATCTGCCTGCCAATGCAAGAAATGCAGGTTTGATGCCTGGGTGAGGAAGATTCCCTGGAGGAGGAAATAGCAATCCACTCCAGTACTCTTGCCTGGGAAATCCTGCAGACAGAGAAGACTGGTGGGCTATAGTCCATGAGGTTGCAAAAGAGTCAGACACAACTTTGCGACTAAACAAATGGGGTCCTGGCAGACAGAGATGCCTGATAGTTTTCTTTCTTTTTTTCCTTTTTTAAGTGGATGGGTAGAAGGGAGGTGCATGAACAGTGTCTCTGGAGGGATAGGAGGCATTTAATAAACCAACTCTAATTTACTGGGTAGGGTTTGGGGCAGTGTGACTAAGGGGTTAATTAGCTTCAGGTCTGGGCCGGGGCAGGCCTACCTGGGAATGACCTGAGATCTCTGAGTTCACACAGCAAAATAGAATACCTGCTATAGAAAATAGTTTGTTGGTTCCCCATGAAAGTTAAACATAGGGGCTTCCCTGGTGGCTCAGTGGTAAAGAATCTGCCTGCCAATGCAGGAGACATGGGTTCCATCCTTGACCCAGGAAGATCCCGCGTGTGGTGGAGCAACTAAGCCCATACACCACAACTACTGAGTCTGTGCTCCAGAGCACAGAAGGCACAGCTACTGAAGCCCGGGCACCCCGGAGCCAGTGCTCCAGACGAGAGAAGCCACTGCAATGAGAAGCCTGCACACCGCAACTTGAGGCTAGCCCCAGTTCACCAGAGCTAGAGAAAACCGTACGTTCACCAGTAAAGGAACGGATAAACAAAACTATACAACAGTATATCTTTCAGCCATATAAAAGGTGGACACTTAGTCAGCAAAAAGTACCAATACATGCTGCTGCTGCTGCTGCTAAGTCGCTTCAGTCGTGTCCGACTCTGTGCGACCCCAGAGACGGCAGCCCACCAGGCTCCCCTGTCCCTGGGATTCTCCAGGCAAGAACACTGGAGTGGGTTGCCATTTCCTTCTCCAATGCATGAAAGTGAAAAAATAAAGTGAAGTTGCTCAGTTGTGTCCGACTCCTAGTGACCCCATGGACTGCAGCTCACCAGGCCCCTCCGTCCATGGGATTTTCCAGGCAAGAGTACTGGAGTGGGTTGCCATTGCCTTCTCCCCAACACATGCTACAACATGATAAACCTTGAAAATATGGATGAATCTTCAAAACGTGATGCTAGGTGAAAGATACCAGACAGCAAAGACTACATAGAGCATCATTTCATCTATATGAAATGTCCAAATTAAACAAATCCATGAAGACAAATTATGGTTCAGGACAGGACTGAAGGAGGTGAGTTGGTGTTAGCAGGCATGAGTGGGGAATGACTGCTAATGGGTACCAGGTTTCTTGTGGGGTAATTAAAATGTTCTAAAATTAGTGATGATGGCTGCATGACTCTCTGAATATACCTAAAGCCACTGAACTGTATATGTTTAAAAGGTAAATCTTATGGTATGTGAATTATATCTCAAGAATTCTGTTGTTTTTTTTTTATTCAATTTTAATTAAAAAAAAATTATACATGTGTTCCCCATCCTGAACCCTCCTCCCTCCTCCCTCCCCATACCATCCCTCTGGGTCGTCCCAGTGCACCAGCCCCAAGCATCCAGCATCGTGCATTGAACCTGGACTGGCATCTCATTTCATACATGACATTTCACATGTTTCAATGCCATTCTCCCAAATCTTCCCACCCTCTCCCTCTCCCACAGAGTCCATAAGCCTGTTCTATACATCAGTGTCTCTTTTGCTGTCTCGTATAAAGATTGTTGTTGCTCAGTAGCTAAGTCATGCCCAACATTTTGCGACTCCATATGGTGACAAATAAGCACTTGAAAAGATGCTTCTCATTATTAACTATTGGGACGTATACATGAGATACTCCCACATATCTGTTAGAAAGACTTTTAAAAAAAAAAAAAAGGAAAAAGACTGAAAATATCAAGAACTGACAAGGTCGTGGACCCGTGGGGAGTCTCATACATTGCTGGTGGGAATGCAAGATGGAGCAACTTTGGAAAACAGTTTGGCAGGGTTTTTTTGTAAAGTTACATGTACGATGGCTCAATAACTTATTCTTAGGTATTTACCAAAGATAGATGAACACATGTTCATACAGAAACCTAAACCTGAATTTTATAGCACTGTCATGCATAATCACCCAAACAAGAAACAACTTAAGGACTTCTCTGCAGTCCAGCAGGTAAGACTCCGAGATTCCATTGCAGAGAGCATGGATTCAATCCCTGGTAAGAGAATTAATATCCCATAAGCCGATCCCTGGGTCAGGAAGATCTCCTGGAGGAGGAAATGGCAACCCACTCCAGTATTCTTGCAAGCACAATCCCACAAACTGGGGAGCTTGGCAGGTACAGTCCATGGGGCTGCACAGAGTCTGATGCAGCTAAACATGCTCACATGTTCACTAGTAAATAATAAGCTGCATACAGCCAAAATAAAAAGCAACCCAAATATTTCAGCTGATGAGTAACCAACCACGATGTACCCATACAATGCAAGATGAGTCAGTGACAGAAAGGAATGAACCATGGCTTCAACAACATGGATGAATGTCAAATTAAATAGGTTAAGTGAAAAAAGACAGCCTCAAAAGGCAACATATATATGGTATGGGGACTTCCCCTGGCAGTCCAGTGGATAGGACTCTGTGCCTCCAAAGCAGGAGGCATGAGTTCCATCCCTGATCAGGGAACTAAGATCTCACATGCTGGTATAGTGGAGCCAAAAAAAAAGGCAAAATACAGTATGAAGCCATTTATAGGATGAATGGTAAAATAGCAGGAAGAGAAGACAGGTCAATGGTTGTCTGGGACTGGCAGTAGAGCGAGGGGCTGACTACACAGAGGAACCCATGGGAATTTTGGAGGCGATGGTGCTTGGCGATGTGACTGTATTCTGCCAAAAATCAGAAACCTGTAAGCTAAGATGAATGAATTGTTCTGTGTGAAAATTATACCTCAATGAATCTGACTTCAAAAGAAAAAATATGAAAGCAAAGCGGGAAATTACTCTTTCTGCTCATATGGCTGGACCAACCATCTAACTCCATCTTTCCTTCCCAGAAAGCAATCACTGTTATCAGCCTGTGTATCCTTTCAGCTTCTCAGAAATATTCTAGATATATACAAGTGCATACGTACATATGCATGTAGGCACACACGATATGAAGTGAAGTGAAGTGAAGCCGCTCCGTTGTGTCCAACTCTTTGCGACCTCATGGACTGTAGCCTACCAGGCTCTTCCGTCCATGGGATTTTTCCAGGCAAGAATACTGGAGTGGGTTGCTATTTCCTTCTCCAGGAGATCTTCCCGACCCAGGGATTGAACCCGGGTCTCCCGCATTGTAGGCAGGTGCTTTACCATCTGAGCCACCAGGGAAGTCCCATCCACAATATGCATACATATAATTTTAGAAGTCTATTATACACTGGGTTTTACTGTGCTTTGCACTTTAAAAATCTTGAACATCCTCCCATATCAATTCATAGCAGGTTGTCGCATTCCTTTTTTCTTTTTTTGAAGCAGGCAGACACCGTGGCTGAACTCAAGCTGCAGACCACCTCCCCTGGAAGGTAAGCAGCTGCTGAAGTGTAGCAATTCACTTTGTTTAACCACCACAGCTGGAGTTGACCTGTTTACAAGTGATCTGCTAGAGATTTCAGCAGGGGTCATGTATAGAATGTGAGGTTCCTCTTCTCTGGATCTCCCTTTCCAGGATTTCCCCCTCAATTTCCAGAGGCAGTGTTCATGAAAGGGAAGCCCATGGCTCAATCGGGAAAGAATCTGCTGGCAATGAAGGAGACCCAAGTTTGATCCTGGGCCCCGAATATCCCCTGGAGGAGGAAACAGCAACATACTCCAGTATTCTTACCTGGAAAATCTCATTGACAGAGGAGCCTGGTGGGCTACCGTCCATAGGGTTGCAAAGAGCCAGACATGAATGAAACGACTTAGCACGTGTTCATGAACACTCAGCCCTCTGACTCTTCAGGTCAGTAAACCCAGGAATTCTGGCAGAATTGTAGCCACCCCACCTCCAGCGCCTCCACTTAGCAAAGATTTGCGCTGCCTTTGAAAACAGGACATTCACCCGGTCCTGTCCTTTTCTTCTACGTAATAGCCACCACTAGAACCCGCCTATCTTTAAACATTCCGCAGTGCCCTCATGCATGCTAAGTCCCTTCAGTTATGTCCAGCTCTTTTCGACTCTCTGGACTGTAGCCCACCAGGCTCCTCTGTCCATGGGAATCTCCAGGCAAGAATACTGAAGTGGGTTGCCATGCCCTCCTCCAGGGGATCTTGCCAACCCAGGGATTGAACCTTCGTCTCTTAAGTTTCCTGCATTGCCAGGTGGGTTCTTTACCACTAGTGCCACCTGGGAAGCCCTCGGGTCATTAATTAATTCATTTGTTTTTAATATTTTGTCCAGCATTTTATCACTGTTAACTGCATGTGACTGATCTGGGGGGGTATAAGTCCTTGACTGGAAGAGGGACTTTGCCTCACTCTTTTTAACTGCCACATTTTACCTTCAGGACCACTCTGCAAGAAGGGTAATGTTCTTGCCTCCTGTCTGCAGAGCAAAGTGTCGTATGGGCCCATTGGACCCCAGAGCATTAGAGCATTTTGAGATTGAGTGTGATTTTTTCCCCAAAAAGATTTTATTTTATTTTTTAGCCATTTAAAAAAATTGAAGTGTAGTTAATTTACAATATGTTAGTTTGGCGTGTACAGCAAAGTGATTCAGTCATATATATATATATAATTATGTATGTACATACATACATATTATTTCCTTTTCCAGATTCTTTTCCATCATATGTCATAGCAAGATATTGAATGTAGTTCCCTGTGCTATAAGTCCTTATTGTTTATCTAAGGGGATCTTCCTCCTTCCTGATCCAGGGATCTAACCCACGTGTCTTACGTCTCCTGAGTTGGCAGGTAGGTTCTGTACCACTAGCACCACCTGGGAAGCCCATAGGTAGTAGTGTGTGTCTGTTAACACCAAGTTCCAATTCATCACTTTACCTGTTTCCATAGATCGTTTTCTATGTCTGTGTGTTTATTTCTGTTTTGTACATAAGTTCATTTATATCATATTTTAGATCCACATATAAGTGATATCATATGATATCTGTCTTTCTCTGTCTGACTTACTTCACTCAGTATGTTAATCTCTAGGTTCATTCATGTGCTGGAAGTGGCATTATTTCATTCTTTTATGACTAACATTCCATTGTCTATAGATTATACATCTTCTTTATTCATTTATCTGTTGATGGACACTTAGGTTGTTTCTTGGCTATTGTAAATAGTGCTGCTATGAACACCAGGACACATGTATCCTTTCAAATTAGAGGTGTTTTTGTGTATGTGAGTCTCTTCTGCATATATGCCCAGGAGTCGGATTGCTGGATCATATGGTAATTCTGAATTTTTCAAGGAAACTCTGTGCAGTTCTCTACTGTGATTGCACCAATTTACATTCTCACCAACAGTACGGGAGGGTTCCTGTTTCCCCACACCTTCTCCAGCATTTGTTACTTGTAGACTTTCCTGTATGATTTTATTTGTTTGTTTCTGGCCGTACTGGGTCTTTGTTGCTGCGAGGGCTTTTATCTCTGGTTGCAATTAGTGGGGGCTACGCTCTAGTTTCAGTGTGCAGGCTTCTCATTGCAGTGGCCTCTCTTGTTGCAGATCCCAGGCTCTAGGGCACACGGTCTTCAGTAGTTGCGCACATGGGCTCGGCAGTTGTGACTCCCAGGGTCTAGAGTTCAGGCTCAATTGTTGTGGCTTAGTTGCTCCAAGGCATGTGGGATCTTCCCAGACCAGGGATCGAATCTGTGTCTCCTGCATTGGCAGGCAGATTCTTTAAAACCGAGCCACTAGGGAAGCCTGAGTTTATAGACTTCTTGATGATGACCATTCTGACTGTTGTAAGGTAATATCTCATTGTAGTTTTGATTTGCATTTCTCTAATAATTAGCGACGTTGAGCATTTTTCATGTGCCTATTGGCCATCTGTATGTCTTCTTTGGAGAAATGTCTATTTAGACCTTCTGACCATTTTTTTTCTTGCCATTTAAAAAAATTATTGGCATATAATTGCTTTACAATGTTGGATTAGTTTCCGCTCTACAATGAAGTGAGTCAGCCATATGTAAACATATATTCCCTCCCTCTTGGACCTCTTTCCCACCCCACCCCCCATTTTTTGATTGGGTTGTTGGGGGTTTTTTTGTTGTTGATGTTATTAAGCTGTATGAGATGTTTGTATAATTTAGAAATTAATCCCTTTGTATGAGCATCATTTGCAAATATTTTCTCCCAGTTGTAGTTTGTCTTTTCATTTTCCTTGTGGTTTCCTTTGCTGCACGAAAGCTTTTAAGTTTAATTAGGTCCCATTTATGTACTTCTGTTTTTATTTCTATTACTCTAAAATGTGGCTTAAAAAGGATATTGCTGCTATTTATGTCAAACAGTGTTCTGCCTATGTTTTCCTCTAGAAGTTTTATTGTATCTGGTATAACCTTTAGGTCTTCAACCCATTTTGAGTTGATTTTTGTATATGGTGTTAGAGAATGTTCTAAACTGTTTCTTTTACATGCAGCTGTCCAGTTTTCCAAGCACCATTTATTGAAAAGACTGTCTTTTCTCCATTGTATTGTGTTGACTCCTTTATCATAGATTAATTGGTCATAAGTGCATGGGTTTATTCCTGAGCTTTCTGTTCTGTTCTATTGATCTATGTGTCTGATTTTGTGCCCATAACATACTGTTTTGAATACTATAGCTTTGTAGTATAGTCTGAAGTCAAGGAGTCAGCAGCGGAGTCTGAAGTCAATCCCTCCCACTCCATTCTCCTTTCTCAAGACTGCTTTGGCTATTGCTTTGGGCTCTTTTGTGTTTCTAGACAATTTTTAAAATGTGTTGTTTCAGATTATTGAAGAGATATATGCACTGTCATGGCTACTGCAGCATTATCCACAATAGCCAAGATATGGAGACAACCTCAATGTCCATGATTAAAGAAGATGTGGCACACACACACACACACACACACACACACATACACACACACTAGAATACTATTTATCTAGGAGAATAAAGGAAACCCAGCCACATGTGACAACTTGGATGGTCCTTGAGGATATTAAGTGAGATAAGTCAGGCAGAGAAAGACAAACACTGTATAACAAGACACAGATGCAGAGAACAAACAGAGGACACCGAGCGGGAAAGAGAAGCGTGGGGTGAATGGAGAGATCGGGACTGACGTGTATACACTATGGGTATGTGTGTGTGCTTGGTCACTCAGTCGGGCTGACTCTTTGCAACTCCATGGACTATAGCCCATCAGACTGCTCTGTTCATGGGATTCTACAAACAAGAGTATGGAAGTGGGTTGCCATTTCCTTCTCCAGGACACTATGGATACTATGTGTAAAATAGATAACTGCTGCTGCTGCTGCTGCTAAGTCACTTCAGTCGTGTCCGACTCTGTTCGACCCCAGAGACGGCAGCCCACCAGGCTCCCCCGTCCCTGGGATTCTCCAGGCAAGAACACTGGAGTGGGTTGCCATTTACTTCTCCAATGCATGAAAGTGAAAAGTGAAAGTGAAGTCGCTCAGTTGTGTCCGACTCTTAGTGACCCCATGGACTGCAGCCCACCAGGCTCCTCCGTCCATGGGATTTTCCAGGCAAGAGTACTGGAGTGGGGTGCCATTGCCTTCTTCAAAAATAGATAACTAGTGAGAATCTACTCTATAGCAGAGGGAACTCTACTCCATGCTCTGTGGTGACTTATATGGGAAGAAAATTTTTAAAAAGAGGGGATATAGTGTATGTAAAGCTAATTCATTTGGCTGTACAATAGAAATTAACACATTGTAAAGCTATTATACTCCAATAAAAATTTTTTTAATAAAAATGTTCTAGTTCTGTGAAAGATGTCATAGGTAATTTGATAGCGATTGTGAGTGTGGGTGTTGTATTTTTGGTTTGGGGGATTTTTTGAGGGGGATCTTTTTATTTTGGCAAATGAAATACTTTCAGTGTGACCTTGGAAAGGTCACTTAACTTCAGTTCTCATTTATAAATCTGAATAATGATGATGTTTTCCTTACAGGATGAACCTGACGGTCAATGCAATAATGTGATGATGTTTACGTGGCACTTAGTTTATGCAGGTATTGCTCTTGGGTGCTTTAGTTTTTCCAGTAACCTGTGAGTGAGATACTATTATTATCAGCTGCATTGGACAGTGACAAAAACCAGGGCACAGCGAGTTTACCTGGCTTGTCCAGTGCCCCTCACGTAGTACATGGCAGAGCTGGGATTTCCACCAAGACTATGCGCTGCCTGCATCTGTGCACTCAACCACGTGCAACCAGGAATGTGGAGGCTCTTTATCCTAGCTGTTCATCAGAAACACCTGCACATCCTGCCAAGTCCTGCTGAATCAGAGCCTTCAGGCTCTGCTTTGGAAGCCAGCTCTGTGCCTAGTCACAGAATCAGGGCTCAAATATGGGCATCCCTTTCTCCTCCCAGTCTCCCTCTGCCAGCCTCACTGGGGAGGATGTCTACCCCCAGCTCCTTCCTCTACCAAATCACATACCTAAACGATTAGGGTTACCTTTGACTCATTCCTGCCAGATCTGTGTTACCAGCTTGCACAACAGGTGGAACAGGCTCCAGGAGCTACCGGAAGAAACAGCTCTCCTTTGCATCATCCTTCCCCACCTATCTGCAGTGTAACCCTGGTCTCGTGACCACTGGGAATGATGCTATGAGCCACGGTGTATGTGCCACCCAAACTCTGCCTTTAAACAGCCACACCTGACAGCTCCATGCTATCCCAGGCCCCTTCAAGTTCCTGGAACCTCCCAGATGCTTCTGAGGATAATTATAGTTCAGCTGTGGTATCAGTCATACTCAAATTGCTCTGAATGTTAACCCGAGAGGGTCCTGCCTGAGTTCTCATATTTCTCTAGAACATTCCTCTCTAAATCAAAATTTGTTTAAACGGCTTTTATGGTCCTATGTGATTGGGCCCCTGCATATGCTTGTGGCCTAAGCTCGGACACTCCCCATCATTATCCGTGCCTCAGCCATCCCAGCCTTTTGACTGTCCCTTGATTACACCTTAGGACTCTTGCACAAGGCATTCATCCTGCCGGGAATCTTCTTAGAACCTCACACTCAAATGTCACCTCCTCACAGAGGCCTCTCCTGACCATCCAGTGTTAAGTCACCCTCAGCCACCACTCCCATCACTCTCCATCTCCCTAACCTGGTTTAATTTTCTTCACAGCACTTATCACATTCTACAGTTGTCTTCTCTCTACTTGTCTAGTTGCTTATTGTGATATTCCTCGACTAGAACAGAAACTCTAGGATAGCAAAAGCCTTGCCCGTCATGTTCACAGCCTTATCCCACAGGCCTAGAAAAATGCTAGGAACAAGCTGTCACTCAATAAGCATCCATGAGATGAATGATGCCTTTGTCATCAGCAGCAAATTGAAAGCCGGGTAGACACCAAGACAGGCACAGGGGGTAGACACAGCAAGGAACTCCCAACAGAGAGACTCAGTGCACCCACTGGGTTTAAACCTGGCTCTATCACTCCTAACTGTGACCTGGGCCTCACCTCTGAGGGATGCAACCTTGGGCTTCCTTCTCTGGGCCCTGGTTTTCCTCCTGCATGAAATAGGAAAAAGAATCAGACCTACCAGATCAGCAATCCTGGGTGCAGAGTCAGGGGGAGGGGCACACACAAAGCCTGAGAGATGGCCTGTGCACCTAAAGGCACCCCATTTGTACTTCCTTAACGGGTAGATTCAAGGCCACAGCCCTGCTTTAATCTACCAAGCTTGTTACTGCTAGAGAAGCCAGACAGAACCACTTATCAGGAGTCATTTTGTTGTTGTTGTTGAGTTGCTCAGTCATGTCCAACTCTTTGCGACTCTCCATGAACGGCAGCATGCCAGACTTCCCTGTGCTTCACCATCTCCCAAGAGTCATTTTGGGACTCTACAAATAATTATCCAGCACATTCCAGGTGCCTGCCGGGAGACAGCTGAAGCAGATGCAGTTTGTGCCCTCTGAAAACTTAATCCAGGAGCAGAGATAAGATAAAACAGGGCTGAAGATAACAGAAAAGAAGTGTGAGACGAAAGAAGGTGGGAGACAGTCTGTTGGCCGTGGATCAGCTTTGCTCCTGGTACCCAAAGACGGGGAGCCTCTCCTCGTGGGCCCCTCCGTAGGATACCCCTGCTGTCACATAGAGTCATGGTTAGGAGACCCCCCTGCCCAGCCAGGCACACCCTGTTTTAAATGATGGATCCTATATGACATCAAGCACAGCTTAACCTCTCTGAACCTCATTGCCTCGTTTATAACATGGGGATAATATTAGGATTTATTTGCAGGGTTCTTGGGAAAATTTAAGGAGGGTTGCATTGAAAATACTTGGCACAGGGCATGGTGAATAGGAAATGGGTGGCAAATGCCAGCCAGAGCTGTTGTGTTGTTGTTATGTTTACCTGAACTGGAAGCGCTTCAAAGAAATATCTCTAGCATTTGCCACATGTATTTATGTGGTGCTTCTATGCCAAACACTGTCAGGGAATTATATTAACAACCTTATGAGGAAGATACTAGTTTTTGTCTTTTTTTCACACATAACATAAAATGTAAAAATCATTTTTAAATGTACTTAGTAGTGTGAAGTGTATTTACTTTGTTTCGCAACAGATCTCTAGAGCTTTTTCGTCTAATGAAACTGAAACTCTTCCCATTTCCCCCTCTGCCAATCCCTACTTTCTGTTTCTGTGTGTTTATAGTCTCTCAGTCGTCTCCAAGCCTTTTCGACCCCAGGAACTGTAGCCTGCCAGGCTCCTCTCTCCATGGATTTTCCAGGCAAGAATACTGGAGTAGGTTGCCATTTCTTACTGCAGGGGATCTCCCCGACCCAGGGATCAAGCCCATGACTCTTGCATTGGCAGGCACTGGCAGGCATCGGCAGGCAGATTATTTTATTGCTGAGCCACCAGGGAAGCCCACTTTCTGTTTCTAGGAAAGCACAATTTTAACTCTGTCTTACACAGCAAGAAACTAAGACCGAAGACTTCCTTGATTGTCTGGTGGTTAAGAGTCCCTGCTTCCCATGCAAGAGGCTCTGGTCTATCTCTGATTGGAGAACTAGGATCCAGCATGCTGCAGGGCACAGCACCCACCCCCACCCCCCAACCCCCAACGTGAAGTCGCTCAGTCGTGTCCGACTCTTTGCGACCCCATGGACTGTAGCCTACCAGGCTCCTCTATCCATGGGATTTTCCAGGCAATAGTACTGGAGTGGATTGCCATTTCCTTCTCCAACCCCCAATCCCCGCCCAAAAAGACAGGAAACCAAGACTGGCTACACACTCTGTGGGACTCAGGGCAAAATGAAAATTAAACTTGTGAGGAATGTCTAGACAGCAACAGCGCAGCATTAAACCAAGCACAGGATCCTTCTGAGTGCAGTCACGTGAGCCCATAAAACATCCCCGGAGGAAACCAAGGGCCAGAGAAGTTAAGGTACTTTCCTAAGGTCACACAGCAAGTTTGGGAGCCTCTAAAACTACACGACTTTCCTTCCTTATTGTAAATTTCCGACAGGCAGGGGCTTTGATAGGTTTACCGCAGATTGCCCAGCAGCCAGCACAGTGCCTGGAACATACTGACGCTCATTACAAACTTCATATCTGAGGGAATGAATGAATAGGTCGGATTCACCCTAGACAGAAGAAGCTTCTCGGAGGTTCTGAGCTTTGCCTAGGCTCTGGCACAATAATATTTCCATTCCTATTTCTCTTCTGTGTTTATCCAGAACCCTTGCATTCCTGGAAGAAGTAAGCGTGGCATGTGTCTGTCTATACATAATATTCCCTGATGGCTTTTATGAGGCCTCACCTCTTCAAAACATTCCTGGTTTTGAGTCCCACTTTTATGGGGTGGAGTGAAGTTAGAAGACACAGGACAATGTGAGGTCACCGGTGCCATGTTCTAGCTCCAGGTCCCCCAGGTCAACCTGAGTCTGATGGTCAAGTAGACTCTGATCTGAACACAAGAAAACTAGAACCAAAATATACAAGTATAAGCAAAACATGAGGTTTGTTTGCTTGTTTTTACAGTTATGGCTTTAAGTGCTACAAGAGTTTAGGGAGCTAGACTAACTTTGGTTTCTTTGAAAGAGGCTTCATTTTCCTGTCTGTGAGATTCTTTGCCGGCAGCAGGAAGGAGGGAGGGCTGAAACCTCAGGGGCACATCAATGAATTAATCATAACCCTGATCCCCTGACCACTTGTTATCATTGTTCTGTGCATGACTCCCTTTTAGTTTAATTGTTCTTTATTTTCAGTAAAAGAATGAATACCTGCGAACCTATCAGCTTATCTGGTGGCTCAGATGGCAAAGAATCCTGCAATGTGGGAGACCTAGATTTGATCCCTGGGTTGGGAAGATCCCCTGGAGAAGGCAACGGCAACTCACTCCACTATTCTGGCCTGGAGAATTCCACGGACAGAGGATCCTGGTGGGCTACAGTCCATGTGATCACAAAGAGTGAACCTATCCAAGAACAAGATCATTCCAACAACTCTGAGCTCCTCCTCTGTATTTTATCCTTCCTTCTTAGAGGGAATCACTCTCCAGTTGTCTTGTATAGATGTGTTATATCCAAATGCTTAACTAAATTATACATTGTTTAGTTTTACCTGTTTTTGAAATTCACAGAAAGGGTATTGCATAATATACTATCTTCTGAGACTTGCTTTTTTGATTCAAGAACAGCTAAAAAGATTCCTATCACCATATTATTGCACGTTGCTATATTTTATTTATTTTCACTGCTGTACAACATTCCAGTGTCTGGATAGATTTTAATGTATCTATTCTCACAGCATGGGCATTTGGGTTGTTTCAGCTTTTTGTTATTAAAAAGAGAGCTTCCATAAAATTCCTGTCCAAATTCATGAGCTAAATTTTGCCTTGTGTTTATAACCAATATGAGAAAGATACTATATATATATTATATATATATAAAGTTACTATGTATATATAGAGAGATATTATATATACTATATACATAAAGATACTACATATATAAAAGTGACATATATATATATATATATACTAACTCTATACTCATTGAACATCTTCTCATTTCTTCTCCTACAATCCCTTACTCTTTCTAGGAAAGTACTATTTTAACTGTTTCACAAATCAAGGAGGGGAATTACTGATTCATGGGGTAAAGGAATGCTCAGTTTTGCAAGAGAATTCCACTTTTTCTCCAAATGACTGTTCCAGCGTATACCCCGCAATGATCACAAGGGATCTTACTCTTCCCTACACATGTCTTCTATGCATGGTATTGTCATATTTTTTTTTCTGTTTTGGATCACACTGCCTGGCTTGTGGGGATCTTAGTTGCCTGACCAGGAATTGAACCTGTAGTGAAAGTGCTGAGTCCTAACTACTGGACAGCCAGGGAATTCCCAATTGAATGAGTGTTGAGTGAATACATGAATTAATAGTGGGGAGGAAATAGGTTGCTCATATTAGTTTTCAAAAACTCAGTTCATGTGAGGACTTAAATAATCAAAGACCTTTAGCTTACAGCAAATTAAATGTGCCTTAAAATGCTGTTAAGAAGACAAAAGAGAAGGGAGTCAAAACTAATGTAGCAAAAATCTTCTAAAAACTAAAATCATCTATGTATTATAGACATAAGATTTAAAACAACAGTTAAAAAACAAAAGACAGAAAGTCCCTTGCACAGTTTTAAAAGGGATAAAATGATCTTTGCTCTGTGTAGAACCCTTCAAACAGATTACAGAATTTAAACTCAGGAAGTTCATACATAAACTAGAAGGAAACATAGCAAATAAACATCTGAGGTGGGTGCTGAATGGCCAGGAACTGTACAGAAGTAAGGGTAAACACCTTGAAGGAGGGAATTCCCTGGCAGTCCCGGGGTTAGGACTTGACACTTTCATTGGCAAGGGCCCAAGTGTAGTCCCTAGTCCACTGGGGAACTGAGATCCTACAACCTGTGTGATGCAGCCAAAAACAACAACAACGGCAACACACGCACACCACACACAAACACAAAACACACGAACGGGAGAAGACTGACGCATTTTATAAAAAATGCAAAAACTTTTGTAGCCTTAATGCTAAATAAATAAATACCAAAGTAATATAAGGGCAATCAACCATCTGGGGAAGATATATTGGTAGATCGGCGGTGTGGGGACATACATATCTACCTTTGATGAATTTGGTCTGAGAGCATGCAGACCAGACTAAGAATCTGATGATCTGGGGCATTTGGGAGATTGGATTATAACTGCAAATAAACTGCAGTCTCCATGAGGGCAGTCTTCACCCTAACTTCTGGATCCTGGGTAGTAGTCCATGTTCCCTGCAGTGGACAGGCAGAGCTTTGTGGGTCTCCCAGTTCACAAATTTTAGCCAAAGGAACTAAGGTAAGGAATCTACTAAATGCACGTGTTTGGTGGAGGGATGAGGTACAGTGGGCTTGAGAAGGACAAAGTTATAAAATCCTAGCTATAAGAGTCCCAAAATTGCTACATAGGAGACACTTGGAAGGGCTTCCCTGGTGGTTCAGATGGTAAAGAATCTGCCTGCAGTGAAGGAGACCTGGGTTTGATCACGGGGTGGGGAAAAACCCCTGGAGAAGGAAATGGCTACCCACTCCAGTATTCTGGCCTGGAGAATCCCATGGACAGAGGAGCCTGGTGGGCTACAGTCCACAGGGTCACAAAGAGTTGGACACAACTGAGCCACTAACAGGCTCTTGGAAAGGGAGGCTTCGTTCACCATAGGTATAGCACAAAAGGCTTCTCAAGGACTTACAAAAATATTGGAGAGGGCTTCCCTGGTGGCCCAATGGTAAAGAATCCACCTGCATGTAGGAGACACAGGTTCCATTCCTGATCTGGGAAGATTGCTGTGGAGCAGCTAAGCTCCAACTGTTGAGCTTGTACTGTAGAGCCCAGGAGCCACAACTGCTGACACTAGAGAAAGTCCTCCAGCAACGAAGACCCAACGGAGCCAAATAAATAAATTATTTGAAAAAACTGGGGAGATGGGTACAACAGTGGCAGGGAATGTAATTCTGTGCAACCAAAAGAAATTTACAAAATTGATATTAATAAAGGAATTTAATGAAATTTTGTCATTAATCAAGCTACTTAATTAAATCCCATCAAAAGTATATTTAATGTGGATACATTTGACCTGCTTGGTGTGATCCAGAGTGAGGTCTCCAAAAATAAGTGCCCAGAGTAAACAGAGTTTTATAAAGGGCTCTTGGTTGTTGGATCCAGTCACATCACTGATTGTGTATTCTTTCAGAGAACTCTTAGTGCTCTTCTGACAGGATTCTGATCTACTCTACCCTAAGGGTGTGGCATCCTTTGAATCTCATCAAGTTGACTGATTAAATTAGGGTTGGTGGGATTAGCTAAAGACTAGTGAAAGGATACAGATTCACCATTTTGGAGGCAGAGATACTAGGATGATTTGTCATTTTCTTTCATTATATGTGATTTTTCCCTCATTCATTCACACAGAAATTTTTTTTTCAAGAAAAGCAGCCCTTCTTAAGTGGACCCAAGAGCAAGAAAATTTTAGTGGGTTACTGAAGAAGATAAAAGAGAAATGTGTTACATGTGAAAAGCATTGATGATGATGTGGTTGAATTAAATTGTATTTGTATCTCTCGGACTGTCCTTAATTTGCCAAAATCTTAAAACCATGCTATTACTATAGATCACATTAAAAATGTGTTAGTTATTCAACACAATGAGTGCCTACTATGTCCAAGCAGTGTTCTGAGGCGGAGATACAGCATAAGCTGCTGCTGCTAAGTCACTTAAGTCGTGTCCGACTCTGTGCGACCCCATAGACGGCAGCCTACCAGGCTCCCCCGTCCCTGGGATTCTCCAGGCAAGAACACTGGAGTGGGTTGCCATTTCCTTCTCCAATGCATGAAAGTGAAAAAATAAAGTGAAGTCACTCAGTCGTGTCCGACTCCTAGCGACCCCATGGACTGCAGCCCACCAGGCCCCTCCGTCCATAGGATTTTCCAGGCAAGAGTACTGGAGTGGGTTGCCATTGCCTTCTCCGATAGCATAAGCAAAAGAGACAAAGTCCCTTTTCTCAGAACAGACGATTTAAAAATAGACATAAACTCTGTGGGTAATGATGAGAGCTTGGAAGAAAATTTAAGTGTATAGGAATGGAGAGTAATGACGGTCCCATTTAAATAAGGTGGCCTCCGGAGACTTTTCCAATAAGATGACGTTATGAATTGTATGGATGTAATGGTAACTTCCCCAAGCACCAAGGAGAAAAGATGCCAATCTACTGAGGGGGTTCTTAGTCGCTTAGTTGCTGCTGCTAAGTCGCTTCAGTCGTGTCCGACTCTGTGCGACCCCATAGGTGGCAGCCCACCAGGCTCCCCTGTCCCTGGGATTCTCCGGGCACGAACACTAGACTGGGTGGTGCTTAGTTACTGCCAATTAGCGAAGGAACTTCGGGCCCCGCCACCGAAAAGACGTTCCTCTGATTCTGCAAATTCAGAAAGTGCACGACCCCTAGCCTCAGTTTTCTCATCTATAAATTTGAAAGTAGTAGTGCTGACCACCTCGGGTTTTTTGTTGACGTTGTTAAACTGACATTTATTGAGCCACATTAAACCATGTGCTAGGCACGGTCCTGAGCAATGAAAACGTATTCATTTAATCCATGACAATCCTGTAAGCCAAGTACGATTTTTTTTTTTTAAAGAGTATTTTATAACCTAGGAAACGGGAGGCACAGAGGAGTAAAATCTAGGGTCCCACAGGTAGGGTTTCAAAGCAGGCAACTGCTCAGAACCTGGAAGTGTTGTAAAGCGCTTAGCCCCATGCTTAGCACGTAGTAAGAGCTCAGTAAATCTTCACAGTAGTGGCTGTTATCTGTTCTAGCCCGGGGCTGCTCCAGAATTTCTCCTTAGGAAGAGCTTTAGATAGCCAGTCTGTTGTAAGGGGAAGCTAGGGGGTGCTTACATGGCAACCATAGTTAACTGCATAGCAACCATAATGTTTACTTAAACTGGGGGGCTCGGGAGGATCGATGGGGGTTGTGTGGAAGGAGGAGTCAGCTAGGTGCCCCTCCCACACGCCAAGTTTCAATGGGAACTAGCCAGGCACCAGCGGAAACCTAAGCTCCCCTCCGGAACCGCGCTATGAGCCGGTCCTCTTTGCTGTCTGTCACCCCGCCTTTTGAGGCAGATGGTTTCTTCCGTTCACCCGGCTGGTTCAGGTTCCGCGCTCGGGAGTCACAAAGCGCGGGGTCACGTGGGCGGGCCGGTGCGCTTTGTGACGCCCAAGCCTCGCCCCTCGGCCCGCCTATCGGCGCACGCCAGCCCCGCCCCTCGCGCGCCGCCCGTGCAATCCCTGCTTAAGAGACCCCGGAGTGGGGCGCTCGCCCGAAGCCAGGCCGCGTCCGCCATAGTGCCTGGCTCAGAGGTGTCGCCGGCGCCTGGTGAGGGCCCGAGAGCGGCAGAGGGGCGAAACAAAACAGGGAGCCGGCGGAGCCCTCGCCGTTGCTCGGCGGTTTCCGGGCTTAATCTCGCGGTACTGGGCCGAGAGGCGACGGAAGCGAAAGGCGAGAGAAGCTCGGAGCACTCGGCGAGAGGAAGCGTCAGGGAGCCTTCGGCGGCGTCGCGAGGGTCGGCCGAAGCCCCCCGGCCGCTGGCTGGGGCCCGGGGTGGTGAGGAAGTGCTGCGAGGCCTAGCCGAGGCCTAGTACCGGCTTTGTGTCTGAGCGGCGTTGGCGTTGGCGTTGGCGGCGGCGGCGGCGGCGGCGGCGGCGGGGGGGAGGCGGAGCCGGGGGCGGCCTGCGGGAAGGCCTCTCCTCCGCCGACCGCGCGTTTCGGCCTAGGCCGCGGGGCCGCCCGTGGCCCTGCGGGGAGCAGGCGAAAGGGGTCTGTTGCGTGGCGGGGGCCTGGGCCTGGGGCAGCCGACGCCGGTCGTCCGGAAGCCAGGAGGAGGCGAGAGGCCGCTCGTGGACTCCGGGCCTAGGCCCTCTCCCCTCTGCCTTCTCCCGGGGCCTGGGTCACCCCCATCCACGGAGAAAGAGACCATCCGGGAGGTGCGGCCGCGCTATGGACCCCTGACCCCACGGGGTCACTTGGACTCTTAACGTGTGGACTGACCGCTACTGACTGCACCGCTGCCCCTGTCTCCTGCCGGCCCTTAGCATGAGCGAGGGGGACCCAGCCGGGTGACATTGTGCCGGTTGGCGGATTCTCGCTTGCCCCCTTGCCCCGTCCTCGTCCGCCTCCTCCCACATGAAGCGATTCTGAATATCCGGGGGGAGGGGCGGGTTCTGAATTATTGTTTTTACGAACCCCTGCTTGTGGTTGGGGGGGTATTTAATCTGAGGCTTTTTAGGGTCCTTCGGTGTCTCTGAGTGTTTTGTGTGTGTACATATTTTGCTCCTAAGTTTATAAATATACATATATTGAGCGTGTCCACGTCTCCTCGCTGAACCTTAGGAATCCTTTGGCACCATGTCCTGTGTGCATTATAAATTTTCTTCTAAACTCAACTATGATACCGTCACCTTTGATGGGCTCCACATCTCCCTCTGCGACTTAAAGAAGCAGATTATGGGGAGAGAGAAGCTGAAAGCTGCCGACTGCGACCTGCAGATCACCAACGCACAGACGAAAGAAGGTAAGAGCCGCCCGGGCTCCGGATCCTGGCTGGTGGAAGAGAGATGCTGGTGGCGAGGTGCCTGGCAGGAGGCTAACCGCCATTATGTCTCTTGTGGGACTGTTCGTTCTAACACTTTGGGGACGACTTTCATTGATAGCCAGGGGTTGCAGCAGTCAGCCCCCCGAGTTTAACTGACTTTGATTTGTTTTCTGTATACTTGGGTCATCTGCAACCGGCCGATCCCCAACTGTCTGATGATTCCTCCCAAATGATTTTTTTTAATGATGGTTTCGATGGTAAGGGGTGGGGATGTCATCCAGGTTGTCTGAGTGCTTACCCGGGGGCATTTCCTAATCTGTTTTCCATCTGAAGGAGGAGAGGAGAGCCAGAGGAAGGCTTCTTTGTAAAGCAGCGCTGGAGAACCTTCTCTAACTTTGTAACTTAATCACCGTAGGGGGTTTGATGGCAAATTTTAAGTCCTCCTCTTCTCCCTTCCCCGATTTATTTAGTTTTAATTTTGGAGTTGCCTGTATTTGGAGAAAGATCCTCCCTTTGATGTTTTTAATCCAGCCGGTTTTTAAAGTTGGAATTGCTTTTGGAACTTGGTATGTTCTGGTGTGACCACTTTTGTCTGGTGTGTTAAGTTTAGAATTAAGTAGTTGAACTCTGCGTTCATCACATTGCTCTTAAATTTTAGCAGTTTCATAAAGATCAAAAGTACATATTTTTTAAAATAGTGGTTGCTTGATTTTATATGATTATATTGATACTAGGATACTGAAAAATAGTCTGCTGCGCTACCATATGAATATACATAAGCCACTAATTGGAATCTTTAAATTTTTCTCTTTTATTAAAGCTTTTTCTATGATACTGAGAATTTAACATAGATACGAGAATGAGAATGGCCTCTTAAGAGTTTCTATTTTCAGATTCTGGCTTTGAACTTCGGTTTCTTTTTCTCAGGACTGCAACGCTGATGTGTCGTTTTGTGTCTTTTGAGTTTTTTTTGATAAGATGAGAAGTAAAGTGAAGTTCTAGTTAGGGTAGTTTATTGATCACTAAATTTGGCTTAGTGGAACATGGGTTCTTTTAGTTGAAATTGGGGGAGGTTCCCCCACTTGTCAAGTACAAGAGCTGTTTTTTACGTTTACATCCAGACATAAATATAATTGTATTAAGGAACAGCACTCAAAAATAGTAAGAAAGAACTTGTATACTAACTTGATAACATGTGCAGGAATATTCTCCGCTTCCCCCCTTTCCAGTTTTTCAGTGTATCAGACCTAAGAGACGCTTCATGTGAGGCTTTGGAAATTGTGATTGTGAGGAAAATTGCTGGTGATCATGATTAGTTGAGAAACAGCTTTTAAAAACATTATTCAAGAAAATACCTTTAAGGAAATATTTTTTAAGGCCACAAAAGCCTTCCTTAAGCATTACAGTCACACTTAACAGAACAGATGGATTTATAATAATTTTAGGACATCTGGATATGTTAATGATGCTTAATGAAGGAGAGAAAATAAACTATTAAGTGAAATTAGAGAATATTAAGACAGTTTTAATCATACACAGATTTCATATTTTGCTTAAGTATAACACAATTAACTCATTTAAGATTAAACTCCATCAATCTTTTCCATCTAATAACTGATTACAGCTTTGTTAGACTGGAATAAATTATTGTTGATTGAATTTTTGTCCATGAATTTAAGAGTTTGTGATGTGTTATGTTTTTTCTAAGCTAGGAAATTATTTAATACCTTATTTTTACAAATGCTGAAAGCAGGAAAGTGCTTTGCCCAGCCCCGTGTTTTTTGTTTATTTGTGAACTGTCATTATTGGAGAAAACTTTGCTGTAGTAAGCTTTGCTATTGGATTGGTTAAGAGAAGAGAAAGTTTGCATCTTATGCTGTCCTCAAATTAGGAGAGAAAAAGATATTTAGGCACTTAATGAATTTTATGGCAAGTAGTATCAGTGTCACAAGGCAGCTGAGTAGGAATGCCATTTGCTTTTAGCACCATCCAGTGAATTAAAGAGGACAGAATAAATATTTATAGCTTCATAGTTAGGAGATTGCCTAGGAAAGAATGGCGAACTGGATCACTTTAGTTTGTTTGAATTAATGTTTCTCTCATGTTTCTATAAGAGATTCTGGACAGTTTTGGAAGTCTGTCCATGTTTAGGACTCTTAAATCTTAGACTGAAATGCTTGAATCAGAATTTCATGTTTCAGATTTAAGAATTCTGCTTCTTTGTTTCTAGACTACATTTCAAAATAAATCTCAAATTTATCTGTTTGTGTTTTTCCTATATAAACTTGTTTTTCTAAGTTTTCTGCTGATTTGCAATTATCCCCCCCCCCCCAAAAAAAAAA
>NW_011494644.1:7034112-7054697 GCF_000754665.1 Bison bison bison
CCAAAAAAAAAACACACACACACACAACAAAACAGCCTTTATTCTGAACTTAGGGTAAAAAAGATTTGGAAGCTGAGGAAAAAGGATTTTCAATAGACTATTTCTCCATTTCTTAAATTTGTCTTGTTTTTCATTTCATCCATATTCTTCATGTTTTTGGATCAAAAATGGCAGTGTCAAATAGGATCTTTTGAGGCTAACAGGTTACTTATTGAGGTATTCTAAAGGTAGGAAATCATCACTGTAATTCAGATACTTTAAAAGGTCAATTAGAGAGCATGTGGCATCAGAGCCAGACTTTAAGCTTGACAGCACTGTGTTGATGAGGTGAATAAAGTCGTCTTGGAAAGCTCCTGAACACAGTTGCTATTTGTTCCTACAGTGAACTCTTTTGACAGTTGTTACATAGTCAGCAACTTAATTGTCTGGTATTTGACATAATGTTTTAGAGTTGTTTTTTTTTTTTTTAAAGATTCCTCATCTCCCATGCTTCTGGGTGTTTCTTTCTTAGAGCTTGCTTGAAACTTGGAACTATCCTGAACTATGCAAAAGATAATGATGGTAGTCTTACATTAGAAAATTGTATCACTCTAATTGGATACTTATGAAGATAAAGCTTACTACTTGAAATATATATACCAAAAAGAACCCTTTCCTGAACAATTTATGTGTATGTGCACTCAGTCGTGTCCAACTCTTTATGACCCTATAGACTGTAGCCCTCCACTCCTCTGTCTGTGGAATTTTCTAGGCAAGAATACCTGGTAGGTTGCCATTTCGTCCTCCAGGGGATCTCCCCAATCCAGGTATCGAACTTGTGTCTCTTACCACTGTGCCACTTGGGAAATCCAGTTTATGATAATGTGATTAGAAAGGATAGAGCCCAGTACATCTATAAAAGCTTAAAATGCTTACTACATATTTGATAAACTTAAAATAATTAGAACAGAGGTTGATAAGCTTAATAATTAGAGCACTTGGTGCTGAGTAACTTAAGTGAGTCAGGTAAACTCAGTAATTTAAAGAGTGAACCCTAATACTTGATTGTTTGATTAAGGGAGATGGTTACATTTTTACATATATCCCCCTGTAGTGGATTATTTTTGGTAATTTTGCAAATTCCTTTCATAGCAAATTTTTTTTTAAAACCATCGTTGAATTCACTGATTCATTTTTTGTTTGAATTTCGTTCTTAGAGAACTAGTCCAAGTAATAGTCCCAAGAGTAGGATAATTCTTCCTGTCTTGTCTGCTCAGAAAGTAGCATCTGTGTTCGTCCAGTTGCCTAAGCCAGGAACCCAGGAATTCATGACTGATTTCTCTTTCTCCTCCATCTCTGACCCCACCCACATCTGTCGGAAAGCCTTAAAACATTCTCTTGATTTCTCTGTCACTTCCAGAGCAGATCATTATTCTCTCTTAACTGAACTACGCAGCAATCTCCTCCTTAGTCACCCTGTTTCTGTTCTTGTTCCTATACAGATTCATTCTTCACTTAGATACCAGAGTTTTTGTTTTTAATATGAATCAGATTGTCATCATTTTTATTTAAAATCCTTCAATGATTTCCTGTTGTACTTAGAAACAAAATATAAATATATGTAACCTGCACCTGTGTTTCTGGTCATTCTGTCCTTTTCATCAGCTCTTCTGGCCTTTCTGTGTCATTTTTTTCCACATGCTTCTCTGTCTGAAACATTCTTTGCCAGTGTTTTTGCATATCTTGTCTTCTCAGTCTTCTCTCAGATGTCAGTTCCCCAGAGGGGCTTTCCTTGAATCAACATTCTATCCAGAGTTGCATCCCACTTAGAATTCTTTATTACAAAGCCCTTTTTTCTTTGACTACAAAGTATTCAAAATGTGTCATACTTTTTAGTCTGTCTTCCCCAGTAATACTCTTGTACAGCCCAGGAAAAGAGAAAGTGAAGTCGCTCAGTTGTGTCTGACTCTCTGCGACCCCATGGACTGTAGTCTACCAGGCTCCTCTGTCTATGGGGTTTTCCAGGCAAGAACACTGGAGTGGGTTGCCATTTCCTTCTCCAGATCATCTTCCCAACCCAGGGATTGAACCCAGGTCTCCCGCATTATAGGCAGACGCTTTACCATCTGAGCCACCAGGAGAGAGAAAATATTTTCATCCTAAATGACAACTTTTTCCTCATATAGTTCAGATGTTCAGCATTACTGGCTAAATAGAGAATGACTTAGTCTTCCTGAGACTTGGGGTTCCACTTCCATCTCTGGTAGAGGTGCCAGAGGCAAGAACCTGTTGACGTATTTGGTGTTAACTCCTTATGGCTTTGGATATTTGTTCTGACAATAATCTCGATGCAAGGAACATGTGGTTATTAATGCTCTTTTATATTTAAGATGATTTCCCATAACATTTATGTCTGGTTGAAGTTTTCTAATTCTTGAGGACTATAACTTACCCAAATCTCTAAATAGAAATTCAACTCTTTATCCTTTTATTTACAGAATATACTGATGATAATGCTCTAATTCCTAAAAATTCATCTGTAATTGTTAGAAGAATTCCTATTGGAGGTGTTAAATCTACAAGCAAGACATATGTTATGTAAGTATTTATTAAATTCCACATTTGCAAGTTCTCAAAATACTTTTTACTTTGTGAGAAGGAAAAGGTATACTTGAGAACTGAACTCATTACTTTGTGCTAATGAGTATGTCTTCTTAATCCTTAAAATTACGAGAATGTTTGTTTTCCTGGTTTCTTTCCCCAGTTAAACTGTAGTCAGAAGTAAGAGTTAGTAGGCTTTTTGATCTATATAGGTAATACTAACAAAAAGCAAATGATCTTCAAATAAGTAAATCTTTCCCCTTCGTTGGTTTTTATTACCTGGGCACTTTTCCCCCCTACCATTTTTTCACTACAAGAATGTAAGTGTCTTGAAATCTGTCCTAAATATTTTGTCAGCGTCAGGAGTATTCAGTAATGCTAGTATTTGCTTCTCATTAATAAGGGACTTTGTTGGAAAGCGATGTTTATAGGATTCATGAGCACAGACACTGGAATCAGGCTTAGATTTGACTCCCATTTATTGCTTCACACCAGTTGTGTGAAATTGTATTTGGGTAAATTACCTAAAGTCTGTACCTCAGATTCCTCAAAATAAAATATATGTAACTCCAAGGAATTGGAGGAATTCAGTAGTGCCTGGCACATGGCAAATGCCCTTTATTGGAGTAGGAATTATAGTGGTAATACTTAGGAATGGTCTAGAGCTTAAGGAGTTCACTAAAAGGGCAGGATTATAACTTTATATCTAACTTTCTCTGCTTTCTTGCCATTTTAATGCTGATAACAGTTACTGGGTTGGCCAAAAAGTTTCTTCAGGTTTTTCCAAACAATGGAATGAAAAAACCGAAACGAACTTTTTGACCAACTCAGTATGATCTGTGAAGAGGATAGCAACTTGGGCTATTTAAAAAATACTCAGAGGTAAGATAGACTTACTTGAAATTCTGGCAAATTCTGCTTTTGGTCAGTGAAATTCTGGCAAATTCTGCTTTTGGTCAATGAAACATTCTGGAATTTGCCAATCCTAGGAAATGGAATGTGTTCTTGGAATTGAGGTAAAATAAAGTCATTTCCTGGAGCTTTGCTTCATGTGGGCAAGTTTTCTTTCTAAGACTGTTCTCATTTAGTTTAAAGTTCTATTCCATATTTTAACATTTGGAGGTTCTTAAATCTTTTGTATAGTAACTTTAAAAGCTGAAGAATTTTTTTTGCCTTCTGTAAATACCAATTGAGCTATGTACCTTTAACTTTATATAATTTTGAGACATTATAAGGGAAGAATTATTTCCTAGAATTTAGTGTGAAGTTATACCTTAATTTACTAAGTGCTTTGTAAAAATAGCAAACATTCAGTTTCAGGAGATTGTTTTGATATTCGGAAACTTTAGGGAGAGAATTGTTTAAAGTACATGGGAAAATAGTTGCCTCTTACAGAATTGCATGTGTAATTCACTATGTATTTGGTTTCTTTTATAATATACTTGCCTCATGAAGTGTTTTTGAGTTTGTTGAGCAAATACTAGTAAATGAAACTTTCATTTTTATCTCAGGATGTCCCAGTCATGTACAAACCAGAAATTCCTTTCATATCCTATCTAACATTTTTCTGTCAGGATAGCATAAACTTAAAACTAAAACTAAGCCTTTACAGGCTATATTTTAGCAACTTGACCCTCATACCCTTTCCTGTGTGGACTTTTAAAGGAATTTCTTCTTGAGCTTACTTGTGTATATATTTTTAAAAATCAGTTCAATTCTCCATAACCAACTTATTAAACTTATTCTTTTAACGAAAATACACTGTCAAACTGTTGATTTTTCTGGAAGATAGCGTTCCTATTTTATCTTGCTCACTGTGTTGAGACTTTTAAAAAGATGAAACTGCCAACCTGTCTTTTCTGGATTTGAAATTTAGTTTTTGGAGCATAACAGTTTCTCAGGGCTCCAAATTATAAAATATTTACAGCAGCAGTCTTGCTGTAAGGTAATTCAGGGTATGAAAATTCTCATCTGTACCTATTAAAAAGTGAGGATTAATATACTTGTTCAGCCTATTAAGAAATAGCCACAAAGTTTCTTGAATAACAAAATCCTCATACTGCCTTTCAGAAAAGGTAGAAAGATACACATCTATTCTATAATTACCAAGTATGGATTTTTTTTTAAACCAAAAATGCATCTTAAACTGTTCAAAGGTAGTAAAAATTAAATAAGGTAGTATATTTATTACTTCTGAAATTGGTTGTTTTTAAATCTTTGTGCCAAGGAAAAGTTGTGTTCCTAAAAAATTTATGATTGGAGAGATGTTTTTAGCACAAAAATTGATTAATAGCTACTCAGAGAGTTAATGCTGTTTTTCTTTTTGTCTTTTTAGAAGTCGAACTGAACCAGTGATGGGAACTTCAAAAGCAGTATGTAAAAACACAATCTCACACTTTTTCTACACGTTGCTTTTTCCTTTATAATGTAGCAGTGAAGTAAATCATTTTTAGAACGTAATATCCAGTTGATCATAGTACATATTGTAAATAAAATGTATTTTGATGACAGCTCAGTTGAATATGGATATATGTGGCATAATTTACACACTTTATTTTGTAGAAATGGGTAATTTGTGCCCAAAAACCACTGTTTCATATTAAATATGGTAGCATTCTCCCTGTATGACACTGTGTTGTACAGTTAATGTATGATCCTTTTTAGATCGTATAGGTTTTACACTGATGAACATGGTAACATGTTCTGCATCTGTCTGTCTATAGTTAGTATTTTGTATGTATGTACAGGCTGTTGTGTGCTTTTTGTTTCCTGCAATAAAAAAAATGTTTGGAATGTATATTTTGCCATTTTCACGTTGTATCACTTAGTTTTTTTTTGGTTTTTGGGTTTTTTTTTTTTCTTTTTTTCTGCCTGATTGATGGCTTTGAAAAATGCATTAGCAACATCCAAAGCTTATATTTAAAGTTTGATGCTTTCTCCAAGTTCAGACACGTCATAGAGCTTTCCAGAGACCATTGACGCAGCTTTTATTATTTAGTTTTGCTTTATTTGGCAGTTTTGAGCTCCTATTCTTTGTTTACATCTGTACTGTAAAGTGAAACCTGGAATTGGGCCCCCTACAAGTATACAATGTTTCGTCGATGATTTTGATGATTTTATACAATTGAGTACTCAAGTTTTAATAGAGATCTTTTACTTCTAGTCTGCTCAGTTGTCCGAATTAAAATAATTCCCTCTTTCTCATAAGGTATTAAAATGCTGCATTAATTGTAAGCTAACTGAAAGCTGTAGCTTATCAAAGGTAACTCCTCTTAACCAGGTTAACATCTTAGTAACCTTAAGTATGACACCATTTTGACTTTGAGCTTTTAAGTAAAAGGTAGCAGCATTCCTGAGTTATAGGGTGAAACACCCGGTTCAGAACAGAGATCTGTAGTAATTGAGTTCTGTAAAACTTGATGGTTCTCTAAACGTTTGAGTGCTCAGGCTTGATTTGTACACAATACAAGATGTCTGAAATCCTCACTTAGAATTTAAGGGTATTGCTTGCTCTTTCAACTTTATCCTTTTAAAATACTAGTGATCTTTTAATTGTGTATCAGGTATTTTCACTAACCTTGGATCATTGAATCTTAAACACGATAACATAGAATATCTGAACTTTGGACTTGTTTTCTAAAGTATATGGCCTTTAGTTCTCATGGAACTAAATATAGTGATTCAAAAATCAAAACTTAGTGTTTTGGGAGTTTTTTTCCCTCTTTGGGGTATATGGTTTTTTGGGGGTTTGGGGTTTTTTTTTTTTTAAAGCATAATGCTGTAAAAACTGTCCACAAGTTTCTGTTTTGCTGGTGATTGGTTTAAAACTGATTTTTATGTATCCAAATGCTAGCACAAATTAGATTGACTATACTGGTGACTGTAGTAGTTAATGTAACACATTTTGTATAAAGTACATTTTATACAGTATTTAAACTAATTCAGATGAAGTTTTATTTCTTGAAAACAATTATTTCCTTTTTGTTTATTAGCATGTGTATAAGCACAGATCACATGTTCATAAATAAAGTTAACATTCTTTTAGCCTTGTGTGTTCCCTGGCATGTCTGTATTACACTTATAAGAAGCAGTTTATTTTATGCTTATTTAGGTTTCTCTTTTCTTTCTTCTTTTTTTAAAAAAAAAATAACTAAAAGTGGCTTTAATTTTTAGGTAGAATTATTTGAAGTGGAGAAATTAGATAACATAATATCCCCATTATTTGCTTGGGGTACATTTGCTGACATTTAAAATACGAGAAAATATATTCATAAAGCATCATTAGTGCCCATCTTAGGAGACTTAGGTGTCCTATGCACATTCACAATTAAGACAAAATCACTAAAGCCAGATTTTTTAATTCTGATTAGTAAAAGTAAATGTATGTACATTTTTGGTAACTTAAGCCAGCTCTAATCAAGGATGGCTGTTTCTATATTGCACAGCTTTGCTGTTTGTAGTTATCCTTCCGTGTTCCAAAGCTGTGGGCCTTCTGCTAACATCAGAATTACATTTTGTAAGATCCTTTAATTTCAGGCAAGTATAGTTGACATAAAAGATTTCAGATTCTTGCTCCCAGAAGCAAGACCACAAATTAGATGTGAGAGAGGTAGGTTAATTTTAATCATGTCCACAGTGTGCATATTAATCAGTGTTTCTAGAGACTACTTTTTTAAAGTAGGGTTTTTTTAATTGATGTTTAATACATATAAATTCGTACTCATTTTTAAATCATTTCTTGTCAGCATTTTCACTTATTTCTTAATATCTTGCTATATGTAGAAAACAATTGGATGCCTTCCTAAATTTGTGGTAAATTATACCTCTTTGTATTTTTATAGGGTATTAATGTGCTATATATAGGGGCTTCCCTTATAGCTCAGTTGGTAAAGAATCCACAGATTATTTGATGGGAAAAAAGTGATTTAGATGCTGTTGAATATCTAAAAGCACTCATAACTAAATATATGCTCCTAATAACAAGTTGGCCCAAAGGAAGAATAGGAAAGCCTGGCATAATAACAAAAAGACAGCTGTATTTGAGGAGAAGAAGAACAACAAAAAAGTTAGGTTTTTTTGGTTTCAGCAGTAAAAAAGTGTAATATAACTGCTGCTTTCTTTCTAAGGAAGTGATCAGCATGCATATTCTGTATAGTAAAAGGCTATTTTAAAAGGCTATTTGTTTCTTTGATTAGAAACATAGTATAGATGATGGTTGACAGCAGTTTGTTCAGTCCTTATTTCTTAAAATTCAGGTAATTCCTGGTTGATATAAAATGTTATGCTCTTCAAAATAGATTGAATAGGTCAGAATTTTTCTGGGTAAAAATAGGCTGTGTTCTTTCAATTTTTCTTTCCTAAATTTACCTTTTGAGATATTCATTCTTTAAGGAAAGAACACTTCAACCCACTGATAGATTATATGGCTAGGAATGTATATGGGGTTAGTGCATTTATGGACTCTACAGTCCCTCAATGTGGAGCTGAGAACCTTTTGTTTAGATAAACATCCCAACAGTAATATCCATCAAACTAGCTTTTAAAACTCTTAAGACATGTATAAGATGTATTTTAAATTTAGCCAACATTAGTTTTATTTCCATTTATTGCATTCCTGCTGTGGTGGCATTAAGCTAAGAACTACATATTGAAACTGGTTACATTTCTATTTGGGGCTCCAAGTCATGCTGCTTTTTTTTTTTTTCTTTTTCAAATACTCTCAGTTCTTTGGAATCCTTGAAAAATGCATGATGAAGACTCACTTTTTTTTTCCTTTGATCCAGACATCTCTTTACATTCTCTCCATTTTAAAGAAGAGTTCTGACCAGTAATGCATGAGAAATTTGTAACATGTTGAATAAGCAACCCACTTACTATATAGGAAGCTGATAATGTTTTCATTTTGGTACACTTGTAGGGAAATCATGTCTTTAGAGTTACACGCTAAAGATTGTGTGTGTGTATACATTTACACACCCATGCATAAACACTTTTTAAAAACTGATATTAATATAGTTCAGGGAAACAATGAAGCACTTTTAAATACATTTGAACATACGTGTTTTAAAGCCCTCTTATATCCATGTTTAATACTTGCTCCCTTTGATTAAAGTAACTATTTCCCCCGAATATTGAAGTCCATCCTATAACTGCTCTGTTTGCCCTGCCCCGGGATGCCTTTTGTTTCCCTTTATTTGGCTTAAAATTTTTGCCCTGATAAAGCTGTGGTTTCTTTGGCGAGATTAGCTACTGATGCTTTGCATGGGAGAATAAACTTATTCAGACCGAGCAGTACGTACTCAAAAGAGGGGAAAGTAGCAATTATTTGGGAGCTGTTTTATTAAAGCAATTATCTGAGCCTTTAAAGAGCTGCTTGTTTTTACAGGGTTGTATACTGGCATTATAGGAAAGTTAGAAAGATTTCTTATTCTCTCTTCTAGTGTACATTGTCTTGAGCATCATTAGTTTTAGAAATCACTGATAAACCTGGGACTCTTAATATTTAATCACCACACTGAGCAGCTTTCCTATCCTTTTCTTTACTGTTTTCTCATTGTAATAGCATCCCCTTCAACCATTAACCTTTATTTATTGTATGTGAGATGTGTGGAAAAGGATAAGTTGGGTGAGCTACATTTCAGCTTAAAACAAGATAACATTCTTTCGAAAACTTCTAATAAAAATACCCAATATTTGAACATTAAGTGGCAGTAGGGAGTAAATGATCACTTTCAGATGTTTTCAGTGTGGAACTTGAATGTGTGTTTAATTTTTTATGAACAGATTGATGACTCTTCTGCGTCTATTTCTCTGGCCCAGCTTACAAAGGTATATATATATTCTTGAAAATATAAATCTTTTTCTAACATCGTAATTTTTTTTAATGTGGAGCAGTTGTTTTAAGAGGGGTTGGGGGAGGAAATACTTTGCAGAAACATTTGTACATATTATTACTATCCTGTAAAGAGTAGCTGCTGTTTTGAGAAGATAGGGGGAGTATTTTGCTTCACCATAATGTTGGAGTTTCATCTTCAAGACAGAAGAAACAAATGAAGCTACACTTACTTGCCTTTTTTTCATACATTTTGTTTATTTATACATTGGAAACTAACAGATTTCTGGAGGAATTCCCTGATTTTGGCTGTAATTTATGTGGACTTTATGCAGCCAAAATAGAAGCTTTCCTTTACATGGACAATTGCGTGGTTATTTCTTGAATATTTGAATTGATCCCTTGAAAGTTAACGTTTTAAATGTGATACGGTTGTTTCTCTATGCTATAGACTTGTAGTCTGTCTGCATTAGAAAAAGTTTTAAACAACCTAATTTGTTTGAACACAGACTACATGAATTGTGTAAATGTATAAAGTTGTTCGCAGGAATATACCAATGTGTATGTTTGGCAGAGGGGCAAATTGTTACCTCCTGAAATCATTGTATATACCATGTTTTGCGATAAGATTGCTTGCAGTTTTCTGCTCAACAGTGTGTACCTTTTGTTTGGGAAAGCACTAGTGATGGATTAATTTTTAAAACAATAGACTTAGTTTGCAAATTATGCCTTTAGGGGAAAAAAGGCAAATGATAGAGAACAGGTAGTGTTTTGAGGGCCAAGAAGGAAGTTTTCCAAAAATCCTTTTTTCCCCTGCTATCAGAAATATAAAATTATATTTAGCAACCAAAGTGAATTAGTAGACAAGTTTTCCATTAGTGCTGTCCCTATCTTGTCCTTGGCTTTGTTGTAGGTTTTGTCCTTATCCCCTAGAATGTATCCCCAAAATGTCCTAGTAACAAATACAGCTTTTTAAACTCCTGTTGTGGGAAAAGTATAAAGTTGATAATTCTAAAACCAACCTCAATAATTTTTTAATGCAAAGTGGTTTAGCATAGAGTTAACATCTTTAGCAACTTATAGTTCACTGTTTAAAGTCTTCTGTACTGTAAGGACCATATTTGAGTTCTGGTCTATTCCTCCATTGTTTCTTTGTGGGAAGCAGTTGGGGAGTTTTGGAGGTTTGGGGGACTTTTTTTTTTTTAAACTATTTGTAAGTTAATGTTTGGGTTCAAACAAATTAGTTGTTCAACATCTGTAATCCAGTTTTTTGTAAATGTTGCTGTTGTTCTAAGCTCTGTTAATGTTAAGCATTCTTTGTATATAAAATTACAATAAAGTGTTAAAACTGGTTGCTTGTTTTGTGGATGAATGTAAAGCTAAAACCTAATGAATGGCTGATAATGAGTGCTAGATGCTTGAAGATTCAAGTTATTAGGACTCACTCCCTTAGACCCTGCTTATTATCTAGACTACTGTATGTAATACCTCAGAGATGAAGTTCATAAATCTTTGGAGAGTTGGATTTATAATTTGAATGCTCAATGCATGTGCTTTGCACTTAATTTTAAATTTGGCACCACTATTTAAAGAGCCTTCTGATTTCTAGTATCTGCTGCATAATATGTTCAGTGTCCTGTCCCCAACCCTACCTCTAAGTCGTGTGCTTGACACTTGATGCTTAATGCTATGACACTTGAATTATTTTTAATATTTAAAAATGTCAAGTGTTTCTCTAACTTAATCTCAGTTTTTAACTTAGAAGAGTAGTATGTAAATCTTAATGTAAGGTACAAACAGGGTCTAAGGTTTGAGTGCCCCCAGAAGGACTTTCTTCAACCCATAGACACCCAAACATCATGTAATGACCTAAGGCACTCCCCATGCCTCTTCTAGGTTATACTTGTTAATAACTGTTTTTATGCAAGATTAGATATTGCTCTTTACAGGATGAGTGGTGTTGTCTTTGGCTGTGTGGTCTTAAATGTGTTTCTAATGTGTGTGTCAAATAATTACCTGTTAAACAGACTGCCAATCTGGCTGAAGCCAATGCTTCTGAAGAAGATAAAATTAAAGCAATGATGTCGCAATCTGGCCATGAATACGACCCGATCAAGTAAGTTTATAAGTACTTTATTCTAGTACGTACTTTGGGGTGGTACTTAACAGCCCCCCATGTCAAGAGCTTTTTTTTTTTTAAAAAAGTCTTTGTGTTCATGTAATCTTTTTTTTTCCCCTTTCAGTTACATGAAGAAACCTTTAGGTCCACCACCTCCATCTTATACTTGTTTCCGTTGTGGTAAACCTGGCCATTATATTAAGAATTGCCCAACAAATGGGGTAAGTTCAAACTAAAATTTTTCCTTAGCCATATTATTTCTCTTGGTAAATACTGGCTTCTACGTTATAGTGGCAAATGAGCACAGCTTCTGGAGCCAAACTACCGGTGTCAGATCTTGACACTGCCACTGAGTGAGCAAGTTACGTGAATGTCTCCAAGCCTGTTGTTTCTTCTCTGTGAAATGAAGATAGTGATAGTACTTACCTCACATGGCTGTTGTGAGGATTAAATGAGATCATACATGTAAAGCTCTACAAATAATACAAGCAGATAGTAAATACTGTGTGTTAGCTAATATTATTAAATAATGGTAACTGCTTTTTCTCTTCCTCCTCTCTCCTTTCCCCTACCTGTAGGATAAGAACTTTGAATCTGGTCCTAGGATTAAAAAGAGCACTGGAATTCCCAGAAGTTTTATGATGGAAGTGAAAGATCCTAACATGAAAGGTGCAATGCTTACCAACACTGGAAAATATGCCATACCAACTATAGATGCGTAAGTATTCAAATTGGGTATGGTCTGTGGAGATTACAGTCAATCCCGGTGATAGTGTTTTATTTAATCTTGGGCTTGTAACTTGGCTACTTGGATTCCTTACAAACATTGTATACCAAGTCTTAGTCTATATGTCGCATTTCTGTGTTAAGAATGAGAGGCTGCAGTCTGCTCCATTTAAAGCAAATTAAAAATGTATTTGGGGTTTTTGTTACCAGTGAGTACCACTTTCCTTGTGGTCTTCTAATTTTTCTTTTTTCTGTCATTCCCTGCTTTCTTCCTCATTCACATACATACTCCTACATAGTCTTGTATGCTATTTGCATCTTTTAAATGAACAAGTTAAGTGTCTTAGACTTTTTAAGAAACAAGAGGCTTAAGAATAAAAGTTCTGCAAGATATCAAGGCAGATTTAAGTGTGAAGATTATAGGAAATACTCAAGTATCTTGACTAGTTTGGATATACTATGTGAATCTTAAGATTCTAAAGTATGGTTTATTTTATAAACTGTTAGTTGAGATCTGTTATATAACAGTTCAGAACTATTTTTCTGTTATAAACTGTTTGTAGCTCTGTAAGCCATACCTTAATGCTTATTTTTCACATGTTTTCAGGTTTTATTTTAGGAGCCAATTTTTAATGAAATGAATAGACAGGACACCTAGTGGCATAATTCAGTTGGGTCACTTCCCATTTTATCTGCTTTTATTAATACATTTAGTTATCTTTTGATTACCCTCAACTGTTGCAAACTCACACAACATAAAACACAGTATTAAGTGTTCCCTGAGACTGTGACTCTGTAACTTTATTGTACAAAAGAATCTCTTGCAGAAGTGTGTTAAAACAGTCTAGGTGCCCTGTCCCACTCCTCTCCCCACCCCCGAGGGATTATATTCTCAGTCTGCATCTTTAACAAGTCCTCCAGGAGAATATGAGGTTAGAGGATGCTCAAGGCATGCCTTGAGAAACATCAATTTAAAGAATAGATATCCATGTTCCCAGTGACAGAATATTTATTAAGAACAGTTTTTGTCGGCTTTGTGCTATATTATCAAAATGTGATGAGCAGGTAAGGACAACGAAAATGCTACGCTTACAGAATGATTCTGAAAAAAGATTGTTTTTGAGTAGGTAAATACATTGTTTTAGTTAACAGATAAGAATTAATGTTTTTATAAACTCCCAACCCTGCTCACTTTCTCAGCTTCACTCCCATCTATTTTTTATCAGTCTACCATTGTGTGTTTTTGTGGTTCATCTTAGAGCAGTTTGTTGTATGCTGTTTCTAATTCAGACATTTCATACATGCATCCAAACAGTTTTAGGTTGAAATTGATGGCTTTTTACAGACAAAGTTTAAGAGCAGACCACTTCATCTTAATACAATAAGATGTAAATGTAAAAGTATTTAAGTAGAAATCTGTGTTGGAAGAATTAACATCACCTGTAAACTCATAACTAATAATTAACTTCATTGCTGTTTGAATCCTGGAGTACAAAAGTGCATTTGTGACAGACACACAGCAAATACTGGGGAAAATGGGAACCCAAATATTTTAAATGAAACTTTCACCCTCTCCACTAACACCACTGATACGCAACTCAGACTCTTCTTCTGTTTCTTTTTCTATCCTCTGTTCTTCTCTTTTTTTTTTTTCTTTTCTTTTCTCTCTTTTGGGCAGTGGGAGACTCCTCTTTCACAAATTGGGAACAATGGGGCATAAGCAAATTGATACTTATTTCTGGAATCGTGGTGATGTCTATGGAGCAACTGCAACACAAATAACACACCTAAGGTACCCTGCTCTGTCCAGATGAGATTCTTTCATTTTTAGCATTGAGTTGAACACACTCTGTTCCTGAATGAAAGAGAAAAGATTTCTCTAAGAATTCCTATGTTTTACAAATGTGCCTGATTACAGAGAAGATGGGGGTATTGGAAGCGGTGGTGATAAGTCTGAGAATGGCTTATTTTTTTCTTTGTTTTTAATGTATTTAATATCCAACATTTCCACAAAATTTTTACAAAAAAATGGACCCCCCAAATGTCTAATGAGGTGTTACTTTTAAGTTTTTTACACATTTTTCTAATTAAATCATTAATATTTCTTGTGCTCAGTCATGTCCAACTCTTTGTGACCCCATGGACTGTAGCCCACCAGGCTCCTCTGTCCATGGAATTTTCTAGACAGGAATGTTGGAGTGGATTGCCATTTCCTACTTCGACTGTCTATACATAGATTAATCTCTCATAATATTAAGTATAAGACCACTGTTTTGAAGTCTAATTCTGTTTATTAATTATAGATGTGATTAGTGACATATTTCCTTTGAATTATCCACCTTAATTGTGTAATGTCAGTACCAATTTTAGTTTCCCGTATTGTGACATTCACACTAGTATTTTCACAGGTTTGGAGACTGTTAGACTCAGGGGGAAAAAAACTTTTCCAGGAAACATCGTAGGCTGGAGAGCAGTGATTAGGGCGTTGTCATCACTAAAGCTCAAATCCTGTCTCTGCCATTTAAATATAACTGTGGTACTTGATTGTGTCACAGTACCGCTCTGACTCACAGTTCTTAGAAATACAGAATCTAAGATCCTTTTAGCCAATTTTATGGCTTTTTTTTTTCTTTCTGTTTTGTTATACTCTCTTAGGATTTTGTTTTATATCTTTTTGTTTAGGGGAGGATATTCATAACTGCTTTCTTATTTTGGAAAGTACTACACTTGTATAAACTAATTTGGCATCATACTAGATTATAAGTTCCCACTATTGTATAGTAGAATATATAAATATCTTGGAAATACTTTCCCATAACAGTGTTAAAACACTAAGACCTTCTTTTACAGAGAGGCATATGCAATTGGGAAGAAAGAAAAACCACCTTTTTTGCCAGAGGAACCATCATCATCTTCAGAAGAAGATGATCCTATCCCAGATGAGTTGTTGTGTCTCATCTGCAAAGATATTATGACTGATGCTGTTGTCATTCCCTGCTGTGGAAACAGTTACTGTGATGAATGTAAGAAATGTTGAACCTTTGAAGATACGTATTTTAGAGTGTGTGTATTTCCTTGGAAAGGCTCTTAGAACAATGTATATTTAAATGATAAAATATGAATTATTGATACATGCATCTGAACATTTAATAACTTTTTGTTGCTCCTTTTTTTTTTTTAAAAAGTCTGTCCTTTAGAATTGACCACTTTCTTTACCTTCATCAAGGTGTCTTTACTGAGGTTTTATAAAATGTAGGATTTTTGTTTCAAATATGTTTTAAATGGTATCAGTATAGAGAAATTTAAAAGCTTTTGGGGCCTTAGACATTTCCAAAGTATTTTTTAAAAATAAGTCCTTTTCTAGGAATGTGAAAAATAGCTTACTCTAAAATTCCTAAGGGTGATTGAGAACTACGGTCTGTAAACATATTATCCAAACAGTTGCCAGGGGGTTGCTTGTCACTTTTTTTTCCTAGTCATTTATCTTATATTAGCACTTGATTCTCTTCTGCCACTTACCTTAAGTTTTTCCGTTTCCCCAGATGAAAATAATGTCATCTAAAAATTTCATTGCCCAGTCCTGCTTTGGTCCTTTTCATTTCTAATGATTGTTTTGGGGGACTTCCTTTGTGGTCCAGTGGTTAAGACTCCTTGTGTTTCTGCTGGAGTCAGAGGGTGTTCAGTCCCTGGTCAGGGAACGTAAGATCCACTAAGATCCTGTATGCCATGTGGTGCAGCCGAAAGAAAAACAAGAAAAGAGAGTTTTGGAATACAAATCTTTGTTATGAAGCCTCTTCAGTGAAGACAAAAGTCAAGAAGAGGTTACTTAAGGCTTGTTTCAGAGTGTGTCTTAAATTTACAAACCACTTTATATAACTGGAATTTTTTTTTACTATACTGAATCATAATCAGTACATCTGTAATTTGGTATTCCTTCTTACCTGCTGTGCTATAGATGTTTCTGATTTCCTTGCCTCAATAATGCTTCTGCTATATTAATGCCCTTTCCTAGTGATGCCTTTTTAAATTTTGTTTATGCCACATAGCTTATAAGATCTAAACTCCCTGACTAGGTATTTAACCCTGGCCCTCAGCAGTGTAGAGTCCTAACCACTGGACCACTGGGGTATTCCTAAGTGATTGCTTTTTTTAAAGCCCTGTATTTACAACATAATGATTTTGTCTTTTTCTAGGCTATATTTCTATTTTCTCCCTATAATACATTAGATGTTAGCTAACCAAAGAGAATGGTATTTGAGAAAGAGTGTCCTTTCTCTCAATTTAAATGTTTGTTTAGCTTATATCCATTACTTCTGTGTTTAAGGTAGAGGTTAGAGCAGAGGAGTGATAACCAGGAGAGAAATTTTACTTTTAAATTTCTTAAATTTAAAATTTACTTTTAAATTTCTTAATCTAAGAATAGAAGTGATGAGTAATGTGTGCTTGGAAAATAGTAGTGTAACTGGACACATATAAACCATCTTTTCAATTCATGGCCAAAAACTGGGTTCCTAACTGTGCTTTTGTTAATATTTAAAATCTTATACATAGGTATAAGGACAGCACTCTTGGAATCAGATGAACATACATGTCCAACATGTCATCAGAATGACGTCTCTCCTGACGCTTTAATTGCCAATAAGTTCTTACGACAGGTAGCTATACTTATATTCCTTTTTATGAAAATTTTTTAAAAATCTTTTGATTTAACTGTACTTGAGTAAATACTACATCTTTTTCTGCATTTTTATGTTTGGTGTCTATAGGCTGTTAATAACTTCAAAAATGAAACTGGTTATACGAAAAGACTAAGAAAACAGTTACCCCCACCCCCTCCCCCAATACCACCTCCAAGACCACTCATCCAGCGGAACCTACAGCCTCTGATGAGATCTCCAATATCAAGACAGCAAGATCCTCTGATGATTCCAGTGACATCTTCATCAACTCACCCGGCTCCATCTATGTCTTCACTAACCTCTAATCAGTCTTCTTTGGCCCCTCCTGTCCCTGGAAATCCATCTTCTGCCCCAGCCCCCGTACCTGATATAACTGCAACAGTCTCCATATCAGTCCACTCAGAAAAATCAGATGGACCTTTTCGGTAAGTCTGTATTTCTCACTGTTAGGAAACAACTGAGACCAGAGATGGTTTTTTTTTGTTTTTTTTTTTTGTATATTGCTTAAATTGTTGTTTTATTGACTGGCAGTCTGTAGCATCCTACTGTATTCAGTAAGGTGGGTGACTTGTAAGAAACGGCTTAGTCTTTTGGAATTCCCTGGCAGTCCAGTGATTAGGACTTGGCTCTTGAATTGCTGGAGCCCGGGTTCAATCCCTTTTGGAGATCTGAGATCCCATAAGCCACACAGCATGGCCAAATGAAAAAAAAAGAAATGACTTGGTCTTACTGGAGGAATAAACAGATGAAGCAGATTCATTTGTAAATGATTAAATGTCCCAAAGTCAAAAACTATACAGATTGCCAGCAACCCCTCTTAAATGTTGAATACTATCCCATAACAGCTTTGCAGTTCACAGGAGGGAGCGTTCACTTGTGATCATAATGACGGTATTAAAAAACAGTAGATTTGAGTAGAACTAAGAACAGAGGGGACGGGATGAAACACTGGTAGAAAGGTCAGAAATAATTGTTTTGGAGCATAATTATGTAGGAGAGTAGCAAAACCTCACTTAAATCCTTCTGCTTCTGAAATGAAAGGGACCTATGACTATATAGTCCAGTGGCTCTGTAAGTCCAAGTCTTAAAAAAATGTACCAGCTTTGAAAAATTAAGATGCCAGGGGTATTTTCCCAGAAGCAAAATTTTTAGGAGTAGGACCTTTACAAGTATACTAAAGAGATCCCTGCAAACTACTTGTATATATAGGATGGATAAACAAGATCCTACTGTACAGCACAGGAAACTTGAGTATCATGTCACAAATCATGATGAAAAAGAATAAAATCCCACTGATCTAGTTCAGCCTTTCATTTGATTAATAGTGGGAGTGGTCTTTTATTCATTGACTTACCTTAGAGTACCTTTTTGACTTACTAGAGCTGGAAGTAGAATTTAACTCTAAATCCTTTTTTTCTCTTTTTGGTTTTGCAACATTTTTTTTTTAAGCTTTAATAGTCTTAAAACTGCACCAGTTTCTATCATTTCATAGATTGTACTTTTTACAAGATTCCTTCATCATACATTTTACTTACATATGAAGAACTCTTCCAAAGTCCAGTCTGGCTCATTTTCCCCAGAAGTTTACATCACCTTTGATTTAAGTCACTTTAATGCAAGTGTGATGGAGAACAGTGTTAGGAACAACAAGATGTAATTTAAAACTTTTTTTCCCGTTAATAATTTTTTAGTTACGTGCAAAAGGAAACCTTATAATCCTGTCATCACAGATAATGCATTCCTGAAGTAAGAATATTTGTGTACTGCAGACATTTTCTGCAGATCTATTATTTTTTGAACTCTGCAAGTGTTTCAGTTCAGTTCAGTCACTCAGTCGTGTCTGACTTTTGGGACCCCATGAATTGCAGCACACCAGGCCTCCCTGTCCATCACCAACTCCCGGAGTTCACCCAAACTCATGTCCATCAAGTTGGTGATGCCATCCAGCCATCTCATCCTCTATTGTCCCCTTTTCCTCCTGCCCCCAGTGCCTCCCAGCATCAGGATCTTTTCCAGTAAGTCAATTCTTCGCATGAGGTGGCCAAAGTATTGGAGTTTCAGCTTCAGCATCAGTCCCTCCAGTGAACACGCAGGACTGATCTCCTTTAGGATGGACTGGTTGGACCTCCTTGCAGTCCAAGGGACTCTCAAGATCTCTCTTCCAACACCACAGTTCAAAAGCATCAATTCTTTGGTGCTCAGCTTTCTTCAGAATCCCGGCTCTCACATCCACACATGACCATTGGAAAAACCATAGCCTTGACAAAGTAATACCTCTGCTTTTCAATATGCTATCTAGGTTGGTCATAACTTTTCTTCCAAGGCGTAAGCGTCTTTTAATTTCATGGCTGGAATCACCATCTGCAATGATTTTGGAGCCCCAAAAAAATAAAGTCTGACACTGTTTCCACTGTTTCCCCATCTATTTGCCATGAAGTGCCATCCAGCCATCTCATCCTCTATTGTCCCCTTCTCCTCCTGCCCCCAATCCCTCCCAGCATCAGAGTCTTTTCCAGTGAGTCAACTCTTTGCATCAGGTGGCCAAAGTATTGGAGTTTCACCTTTAGCATCAGTCCTTCCAATGACCACCCAGGACTGATACCCTTTAGAATGGACTGGTTGGATCTCCTTGCAGTCCAAGGGAGCCCTCAGAAAATAAAGTCTGACACTGTTTCCACTGTTTCCCCATCTATTTCCCATGAAGTGATGGGACCAGATGCCATGATCTTTGTTTTCTGAATGTTGACCTTTAAGCCAAGTTTTTCACTCTCACTTTCATGAGGAGGCTATTCTTAGTTCCTCTTCACTTTCTGCCATAAGGGTGGTGTCATCTGCATATCTGAGGTCATTGATATTTCTCCCGGCAAGCTTGATTCCAGCTTGTGCTTCTTCCAGCCCACCATTTCTCATGATGTACTCTGCATAGAAGTTAAATAAGTAGGGTGACAATATACAGCCTTGACATACTCCTTTTCCTATTTGGAACCAGTCTGTTGTTCCATGTCCAGTTCTAACTGTTGCTTCCTGACCTGCATATAGGCTTCTCAAGGGGCAGGTCAGGTGGTCTGGTATTCCCATCTCTTTCAGAATTTTCCACAGTTTATTGTGATCCAGACAGTCAAAGGCTTTGGCATAGTCAATAAAGCAGAAATAGATGTTTTTCTGGAACTCTGCTGCTTTTTTGATGATCCAGCGGATGTTGGCAATCTGATCTCTGGTTGCTCTGCCTTTTCTAAAACCAGCTTGAACATCTTGAAGTTCATGGTTCACATATTGCTGAAGCCTGGCTTGGAGAATTTTGAGCATTACTGTACTAGCGTGTGAGATGAGTGCAATTGTGTGGTAGTTTGAGCATTCTTTGGCATTGCCTTTCTTTGGGATTGGAATGAAAACTGACCTTTTCCAGTCCTGTGGCCACTGCTGAGTTTTCCAAATTTGCTGGCATACTGAGTGCAGCACTTTCACAGCATCATCTTTCAGGATTTGAAATAGCTCCACTGGAATTCCATCACCTCCACTAGCTTTGTTCATAGTGATGCTCTCTAAGGCCCATTTGACTTCCCATTCCAGGATGTGTGGCTCTAGGTGAGTGATCACACCATCGTGATTATCTGGGTCATGAAGATCTTTTTTGTACAGTTCTCCTGTG
>NW_011494644.1:7054797-7055404 GCF_000754665.1 Bison bison bison
AAGAGATCTCTAGTCTTTCCCATTCTGTTGTTTTCCTCTATTTGCATTGATTGCTGAGGAAGGCTTTCTTATCTCCCCTTGCTATTCTTTGGAACTCTGTATTCAGATGCTTATATCTTTCCTTTTCTCCTTTGCTTTTTGCTTCTCTTCTTTTCACAGCTGTTTGTAAGGCCTCCTCAGACAGCCATTTTGCTTTTTTGCATTTGTTTTCCATGGGGGTGGTTTTTATCCCTGTATCCTGTACAATGTCACGAACCTCTGTCCATAGTTCATCAGGCACTCTATCAGATGTAGTCCCTTAAATCTATTTCTCACTTCCACTGTATAAGCATAAGGGATTTGATTTAGGTCATACCTGAATGGTCTAGTGGTTTTCCCCACTTTCTTCAATTTAAGTCTGAATTTGGCAATAGAGTGTTCATGATCTGAGCCACAGTCAGCTCCCAGTCTTGTTTTTGCTGACTGTATAGAGCTCCTCCATCTTTGGCTGCAAAGAATATAATCAATCTGATTTCGGTGTTGACCATCTGGTGATGTCCATGTGTAGAGTCTTCTCTTGTGTTGTTGGAAGAGGGTGTTTGCTATGACCAGTGCGTTCTCTTGGCAA
>NW_011494644.1:7055504-7071686 GCF_000754665.1 Bison bison bison
GTTTGCTATGACCAGTGCGTTCTCTTGGCAAAACTCTATTAGCCTTTTCCCTGCTTCATTCCATACTCCAAGGCCAAATTTGCCTGTTATTCCAGGTGTTTCTTGACTTCCTACTTTTGCATTCCAGTCCCCTATAATGAAAAGGACATCTGTTTTGGGTGTTAGTTCTAGAAAGCCTTGTAGGTCTTCATAGAGCCATTCAACTTCAGCTTCTTCAGCGTTACTGGTTGGGGCACAGGCTTGAATTACTGTGATATTGAATGGTTTGCCTTGGAAACGAACAGAGATCATTCTGTCATTTTTGAGGTTGCATCCAAGTACTGCATTTCGGACTCTTTTGTTGACCATGATGGCTACTCCATTTCTTCTAAGGGTTCCTGCCCACAGTAGTAGATATAATGGTCATCTGAGTTAAATTCACCCATTCCAGTCCATTTTAGTTTGCTGATTCCTAGAATGTCGACGTTCACTCTTGCCATCTCCTGTTTGACCACTTCCAATTTGCCTTGATTCATGGACCTAACATTCCAGGTTCCTATGCAATATTGCTCTTTACAGCATCGGGCCTTGCTTCGATCACCAGTCACATCCACAGCTGGGTATTGTTTTTGCTTTGGCTCCATCCCTTCGTGCTTTCTGGAGTTATTTCTCCACTGATCTCCAGTAGCATATTGAGTACCTACCAACCCAGGGAGTTTCCCTTTCAGTATCCTATCATTTTGCCTTTTCATACTGTTCATGGGGTTCTCAAGGCAAGAAAAGTGAAGTGGTTTGCCATTCCCTTCTCCAGTGGGCCACATTCTGTCAGATCTCTCCATCATGACCCTCCCATCTTGGGTGGCCCCACACAGCATGGCTTAGTTTCATTGAGTTAGACAAGGCTGTGGTTCTTGTGATCAGATTGGCTAGTTTTCTGTGATTATGGTTTCAGTGTGTCTGCCCTCTGATGCCCTCTTGCAACACCTACCATCTTACTTGGGTTTCTCTTACCTTAGATGTGGGGTATCTCTTCACAGCTGCTCCAGCAAAGTGCAGCTGCTGTCCCTTACCTTGGACGAGGGGTATCTCCTCACTGGCCCACCCTCCTGACCTTGAACATGGAGTAGCTCCTCTCGGCCCTCCTTTGCGCGCGCAGCCACTGCTCCTTGGACGTGCGGTGGCTCCTCTCCGCAAGTGTTTGAGGCCTTTAAATATGACTCAATCTTTGGAATAATAGAATTTTTCTTCAAAAATACGGAAAATATTCTCATTGAAATTTAAGGCACACAGCGTGCTGATTTGACTTACACATATTGTGAAATAATTACTGCAGTAGGATCAGCTAACATCCATCTTCTCACCTAAATACAATAAGAAGTGGAAAAAAGAGTTCTCACCTCCTTGTGATGAGAAGTCTTAGGATTTAATCTCTCTTAACAGCTTTCCAGTATACCATACAGCTGTGTTACCTACAGTCATCATGTTGTACATTGCATCCTGAGTACTTATCTTACATAACTGGAAGTTTGTACCTTTAATTCTTTATTTGTAATGACCTTTTAATGTTGTTGTAAATTATTTTATTTTCTAGGGATTCAGATAATAAAATACTGCCAGCTGCAGCACTTGCATCAGAACATTCAAAGGGAGCTTCTTCAATTGCAATTACTGCTCTTATGGAAGAGAAGGTAAGTTTCATTGGCTTTTAAATCTGGAGACCTTTTTATATTATTACAGTAGTTTTTTGTTTTGTTTTTTAACTATTTGTGTTTTTTTCTAAAGGGTTACCAGGTGCCTGTACTTGGAACCCCCTCTTTGCTTGGACAGTCATTATTGCATGGACAATTGATCCCCACAACTGGTGAGTATAAAATCATTTTGGTTTGAACTTTTTCCCTTAAAAAATAATTTTAGCTTTATTCAGCATATAATTGTATATTTAGTTGTTCTTATTTTTTTGTCCAAGGTCCAGTAAGAATAAATGCTGCTCGTCCAGGTGGTGGTCGACCAGGTTGGGAACAGTAAGTATATGTTTCACATAATCTTCAGATGATTGCTTTCAAACCAGAGATAGAAATTACAATCTAAGTAGTGTGTTGCTGAGTGTCTTTTATTATAAACTCTCTTATATGCCGTAGTTTACAGTTTTTATGTAAAATGTCACAAACTCAAGACTATATGAAGAATTATTTTCTAAAAGAATGTGTTTTCTAAAATAAATATAAACTTATAAATTCTTTTTAAAGTGTATCAATCACAAAATTTCTCATTTTGAATAGTTCAGTTAATTAAATTCTATTACATATTAAAATCTATGAAGTTTGAGCGACATGCTTTGTGAACAGTCCCTGTAATAAGTCCTTCCTCCTCTCAGAAGAAAAAGCAAAAAATTCTATAGGGTATAATTTTTTATGGCATTAAAAATCAGATTTGTTTATTGTTTTATATAATATTTATGTTTATATAGCTCATATATTTAATTTATATAAACTGGCTTATATTCTAAAACTTTGATCTTTTTGTTTGAAAGATAAATCAGACTCATTATAGAAAAAGTATGTTAAGAATGTATCAGTAGAAAAGGCTTCCCTGGTGGCTCAGATGGTGAAGAATCTGCCTGCAGTGTGGGAGACCCAGGTTCAATGCCTGGATTGGGACGATTTCCCTGGAGAAGGGAATGGCTACCCACTCCAGTATTCTTGCCTGAAGAATTACATAGACAGAAGATCCTGGTGGGCTAAAGTCCATGAAGTCACAGAGTCAGCCATGACTGAGTGACTAACACACACACATACAAATCTATCAGTAGAAAGAATACAGGATTTGAAGACAGATCTGGGTTTGAATCCCAGCTCCTGCATTTACTAGCTGTATGACAGTGAGTGTGTGATTGTACTTCTCAGCCTCCATTGCCTCATCTGTAGAATTGGAATGGTGCTACTTACCTCACATGTCAGACACCTCCACATAGTTCCCAGCAGATAAAAGGACTCTTTTCCTTTTCTGTAACAGTTAAGTTCAAGGCTTCCCTGGTGGCTCATTGGTGAAGAACCCACCTGCCAACGCAGGGTTCTGATGCCTGGTCCGGGGACATCCCACATGCCTAGGACCAACCAAGCCCATACACCACAGCTGTTGAGCCTGTGTTCTCTAGAGCCCAGGAACTGCAACTGCTGAGCCCAGGGTTCGTAACTGCTGAAGTACATGCGCCCTAGAGTCCATGCTGTGCAACAGGAGAAGCCACCCCAGTGAGAATCCTGCACACTGCCACAAAGACCAGCCCCTGCTCCCCACAAGCAGAGAAGAGCCCGAGCAGCAATCCAGCACAGCCAATAAATAAATACTTAACTTTTTTTAAGTACATGGGATCTTTTTAAAAAAAAAAAACACACAGTTCAAAGTAACGTTATAAAATGCTAATTAAAATGTACTACATGAAGTTTATATTGAGGCTTCATTGTTTATAATGTTAATCAGAAAAAATATTCAGGTACATATAATGCTTGCTCATATCTCTCTATCTGGAACAAGCAAGAATCAGGGAGTAAGGAAAAGTTTCCGGAATAGTTAAAAAATAGGTGTCTTAAAGTCTATGCACCAAAAGATCATGTATTATACTCAAGCCTATTTTATCTTTCCACATAGTTCCAACAAACTTGGATACTTGGTTTCTCCACCACAGCAAATTAGAAGAGGAGAGAGAAGCTGCTACAGGTAGGCTTGCTAAAAGTCGTGAATAACAGTAATCTGATGACACACTGAAAAATACAGCAAAAATTAAAGCATAGCAGTGGCAAGGGAAATGAGTTCATTTGGTTTGCAGATACCTCACTTAAATCTTGAGTTGCGCTTGAGAGGCCTATAAAAGAATAGGTTACATTTAGTATTTTAAATATTGGTTTTTTAAGGCTACATCTTTGCTACTCCTTCTTAAGGACTACTTTCTCCTTGTCAGCACATAGCAGAATATTGGCTTATCTCTGTTGAGTGTAGAGGGAAGTCAGTAAAGCCTATACAATGTTTAAGATGTTGTCATTAATTTAAAGTGAATGTTAACCAGTTCAACTCCTAATGTAAAGAAGAATTGCACATATTTCTCTCCTAGACTCAGTTGTCCCAGTCTTCTGCCATCTTTTCTTCTAAAAGAAGAGACAGGAGATTGTTAGGGACCCTTGCTCTGGAGATACACAAGCAGTGTCAATCTAAGAAGTAACCCATATAAGTTTTACTCTCTAGGTCATTCTTAAGGATATCTTCTAGTGCACCAAAGGGAATTGCTAAGCTTATGAAGGATAACTACTGTTTTGTTGCTAAATCACGTATTTAATAGGATATTTACTAAATCAGACTCTCTGAAAAGAGGCTTAAAATCTAAACCCCTACTGCTGCTGTTGTATACCAGTTACCTGTAATTTAAAGATCCTTTTAAAAAGCTTAACAGAAATAAGCCCACTTTTTTTTTTTTTTTTTTAAACCACTGTTTCTTTGATGAGGCAGAATTTTAGCACTTAATTTTAACTGTGTGAGAATAAAACAGATTTTCACTTACTGATTACAACTGTTAAACTAATAATTGTTCTAGTTTGAAGGGTCTTTACATATTTACTGAAAAAGATTATAGGAAGTGGGTTTTCTTCATTTAAACTTGATCTTGGAAGGCATTTTGGGGAGAACCAGATCACAGGCTTTAACCTATCAGCTCCTTTAAATGATGGATTAGGAAGTAACAAGAGATCATTGTGAAGTGATAATTGGAACTTCACAAGAGAACATAGTGTCTCCATGTAAAGAAGGCCTTGTAAACGTATATCCTCTCAGTCCCTAACTGGCCTGAAAAGTTGTTTTTAACATGTGAATGATGTTACCTTTACATTCAGTTTATATCAGTCTCCTGATGCTTATTTAAATAGTTTTGGGATAGAAAAGATAAGCTTCCTTATCTCAGATGCTTTAATATCTTGGAATTATTTTTCCAGAAGTATAAACCGTGGACGACACCACAGCGAAAGATCACAGAGAACTCAAGGCCCGTCACTGCCAGCGACTCCAGTGTTTGTGCCTGTCCCACCCCCTCCCTTGTATCCGCCTCCTCCCCACACACTTCCTCTCCCAGGTGTTCCTCCACCACAGTTCTCTCCTCAGTTTCCTCCTGGCCAGCCACCACCTGCTGGGTATAGTGTTCCCCCTCCAGGGTTTCCTCCAGCTCCAACCAATTTATCTGCACCTTGGGTGTCATCTGGAGTACAGACTGCTCATTCTAATACCATCCCAACAACACAAGCACCACCTTTGTCCAGGGAAGAATTCTATAGAGAGCAACGACGACTAAAAGAAGAGTAAGTGTTCTAATTTGAAATTACTCTACACGTTCATTTTCTGATGTAACATTAAACAGGTATCTTTGGAAGCATTTTCCAGTGTTTCCAGTTAGTGTAAGAAAAATCACCTAAAACTTAAACCAAGTCATACAAGCAACTTCCTCAGGGATTCCTAGTTATTTATAGTTTTAAAGTGGAAAACTAATGGCAATTTCATTCATTTCATTCATAATCTAATTACATTTGTCTTGTTAGTTTTCTTAAATGGTTTTTGTTAACTTTCACTCTTTAACTTTATTTTACTAGGGAAAAGAAAAAGTCCAAGCTAGATGAGTTTACAAATGATTTTGCTAAGGAATTGATGGAATACAAAAAGATTCAAAAGGAGCGTAGGCGCTCATTTTCCAGGTTAGTGTTTTGCAAGCCTTCACAACAGAATTGCAAATGGGACTTTGAATATCCAGGGATTAGCTATGGATATAAATAACATCACAGTTATGGAATTTTTCTGATTCGGTCTAGGTTTATAGAAATGGAAATGTAGCTTATTTCCCAGTATCTGTTTATGGAAATAATATCTCACTGTAAATTCTATTGTGTAGAACTAGCAGTTATGGGGATTAAATTACCCTTGTCCCTTGAAGTTATTTATAGTATGAAAAAAATTGGGAAATGTTTATAGAAGGAAAGAAATAGGGGAGTAGCCGAAGAATACATTTCTGAGGACCCTCTTAAGGCTACAGCTTTCTGCTGGAACATTAACCTGTGTGATTATGAAATAACAGTAGACTACAAATTGCTTTATTGATAGAAAAACTGAATTATAAAAATTCCCTAGAAGCTTGTTTAGAAGACTTCTTTTTTAAGCTTATGCTCAAAATATGGTTCCTTTTAAAGCTAGACTGTTGGCCAGTAAAGGACAAAAAGAGAAAAATCAGTGCTACTTAAAATAATCAGATAGGAAGTAAAATTTAAATTTAATTGGCATTTTGTCTAGTGTTGATTAGCTCATATAATTCACGGTACATTAATGCACTTCACTCTAATTATTAAGACTTCACTTTTGTTTTGCAACAAGTGATTGCTCTGATCTTTGTGTACTTTATTCCATTCCAGTAGAGGTCACTGTGCCTCTTTAATCATCTAAGATGAAACTTGATATAAAGAAATATGGAACCATGAGGAGAACATACTTGAATGCAAGAATCTGTATTTTATTTAGTATATATTTCTCAACTATCAATTATTGTTTTGTTTTTGTTTTTTTTTTAGGTCCAAGTCTCCCTATAGTGGTTCATCCTATTCAAGAAGTTCATATACTTATTCTAAATCAAGATCTGGTTCAACGCGGTCACGTTCTTATTCTCGATCATTTAGCCGCTCACATTCTCGTTCCTATTCACGATCACCTCCATACCCCAGAAGAGGCAGAGGAAAGAGTCGAAATTACCGTTCACGGTCTAGATCGCACGGGTATCATCGATCTAGGTCAAGGTCACCTCCATATAGACGGTATCACTCACGATCAAGATCTCCTCAAGCATTTAGGGGACAGTCTCCTAATAAACGTAATGTACCTCAAGGAGAAACAGAGCGTGAATATTTTAACAGATTCAGAGAAGTTCCACCACCTTATGACATGAAAGCTTATTATGGGAGGAGTGTTGACTTTAGAGACCCATTTGAGAAAGAACGTTATCGAGAATGGGAGAGAAAATATCGAGAGTGGTATGAAAAATATTACAAAGGCTTTGCTACTGGAGCACAGCCTAGACCATCAGCAAATAGAGAGAACTTTTCTCCAGAAAGATTTTTACCACTTAACCTTAGGAATTCTCCCTTCACAAGAGGCCGCAGAGAGGATTACTCTGGTGGACAGAGTCATAGAAGTCGAAATGTAGGTGGCAACTATCCAGAAAAGCTTTCATCGAGAGACAGTCACAATCAGAAGGATAATACAAAGTCAAAAGACAAGGAAGGTGAAAATGCTCCAGGAGATGGTAAAGGAAATAAACATAAGAAACATCGAAAAAGAAGAAAGGGGGAAGAAAGTGAAGGCTTTCTGAACCCAGAGTTACTAGACACTTCTAGGAAATCAAGAGAGCCTACAAGTGGTGAGGAAAATAAAACAGACTCATTGTTTGTTCTCCCAAGTAGAGATGATGCTACACCTGTTAGAGATGAACCAATGGATGCTGAATCCATTACTTTTAAATCAGTGTCTGAAAAAGACAAGAGAGAAAAAGATAAACCTAAAGCAAAAGGTGACAAGACCAAACGGAAAAATGATGGATCTACTGTATCCAAAAAAGAAACTGTTGTAAAACCTGCTAAAGGACCCCAAGAAAAACTAGATGGAGAGCGTGAAAAATCTCCTCGATCTGAACCTCCACTTAAAAAAGCCAAAGAGGAGACCCCGAAGACTGACAATGTGAAATCATCATCTTCCTCTCAAAAAGATGAAAAGACGGTTGGTACCCCCAGAAAAGCTCACTCAAAGTCAGTAAAGGAGCACCAGGAGACAAAACCAGTCAAAGAGGAAAAAGTGAAGAAGGACTACTCCAAAGACATCAAGTCAGAGAAGGTAGCTAGTAAGGAAGAAAAGGCCAGGAAGCCTAATGAGAAAAGTAAACCACTTGATAGCAAGGGAGAAAAAAGGAAGAGAAAAACTGAAGACAAAAGTGTAGATAAAGATTTTGAGTCATCTTCAATGAAAATCTCTAAATTAGAAGTAACTGAAATAGTGAAACCATCACCCAAGCGCAAAATGGAGCTTGATATTGAAAAGATGGATAGGACACCTGAAAAAGACAAAATTTCATCATCAGCTGCTCCAGCCAAAAAAATCAAGCTTAACAGAGAAACTGGTAAAAAAATTGGAAGTACAGAAAATGTATCTAACACAAAAGAACCCTCTGAAAAATTGGAATCAACATCTGGCAAAGTGAAACAAGAAAAAGTCAAAGGAAAGGTCAGGCGGAAAGTGACTGGAACTGAAGGATCCAGCTCAACACTTGTGGATTATACCAGGTATCTGATAATTGGGGAGGGGTGGGGTGGGGGAGGGTTGCATTGTGGATTATACCAGGTAGCTGATAATGGCAGGGGTGAAAAAAGGAGAATATGTTTCTTAAGAATGTATTGATGTTAGGGGTTAGCTGGTTACTCTTGTCTTTGAGGATAACAATTGTTAAAAGATAACAGATGTTAAGTAGATTTTGGGAGTGAGCCACACTTACTTTTATGTAATCATACACACATATCTTAGAGCAGAGTAAGTGGGCTTTTGAAACTTGAAAGGGCATTTATTATATTTAAGTCTTTTTATACTCATCAGTGTGTAACAGTTACGAGTTCTTCATTGAATAAAAAATATTTTAATTCTTTTTAGTACCAGTTCGACTGGAGGCAGTCCTGTGCGGAAATCTGAAGAAAAAACAGATACAAAGCGAACTGTCATTAAAACAATGGAAGAATATAATAATGACAACACAGCTCCTGCTGAAGATGTTATTATTATGATCCAGGTTCCCCAATCCAAATGGGATAAAGATGACTTTGAATCTGAAGAAGAAGATGTTAAATCCACCTCACAGCCTATATCAAGTGTAGGAAAACCTGCCAGTGTTATAAAAAATGTTAGCACTAAACCACCAAATGCAATCAAGTATACTGAAAAAGAAAGTGAATCATCAGAGAAAATTCAGAAACTCGCCAAGGAAGTGAGCCATGAAACTGCACAGCATGAGGTCAAAAGTTCAAAAACCTCTGCATCTAGTGAAAAAGGGAAAACCAAAGATCGAGATCACTCAGTATTGGAAAAGGAAAACCCAGAAAAGAGAAAGAACAACAGCACTCAGCCAGAGAAAGATAGTAATCTGGACCGTCTGAATGAGCAAGGAAATTTTAAAAGTCTGTCTCAGTCTTCCAAAGAGACTAGAACTTCTGGGAAAGAAGATAAGCATGATTCCATTCGAGGGTCCTCAAATAAAGACTTCACTCCCAACAGAGACAAAAAAACAGATTATGACAACAGAGAGTATTCAAGTTCCAAACGTAGAGATGAAAGGAATGAATTAACAAGAAGAAAAGACTCTCCTTCTCGGAGTAAAGACTCTGCATCTGGACAAAAAACTAAGCCAAGGGAGGAGAGAGATTTGCCTAAAAAAGGAACAGGAGATTCCAAAAAAAGTAATTCTAGTCCCACGAGAGACAAAAAACCTCATGATCATAAAGCCACTTATGATACTAAACGCTTAAGTGAAGAGACAAAATCTGTAGATAAAAATCCCTGTAAAGATCGTGAGAAACATATGTTAGAGGCAAAGAACAGTAAAGAGTCAAGTGGCAATAAATCACTTAGTATACTTAACCCACCTGACCCACAGATTGAGAAAGAGCCAGTTACTGGGCAAATTGATAAGAACACCATCAAGCCTAAGCCCCAGTTAAGTCACTCCTCTCGACTGTCCTCTGACTTAACTAGAGAAACCGATGAAGCTGCTTTTGAACCAGACTATAATGAAAGTGACAGTGAAAGCAATGTGTCTATAAAAGAGGAAGAAACTGCAGGAAAGGTTTCTAAGGAACTGAAAGATAAAGTAGTGGAGAAAGCAAAGGAGAGCCTGGACACGGCAGCAGTCAGCCAGGCAGGCGTCACCAGGAGCCAGAGTCAGAGCAGCCCGAGTGTCAGTCCAAGCAGAAGTCACAGCCCTTCTGGAAGCCAAACCCGGAGCCACAGCAGCAGTGCCAGCTCTGCAGAAAGTCAGGACAGCAAGAAGAAGAAGAAAAAGAAGGAAAAGAAAAAGCACAAGAAACATAAAAAGCATAAGAAGCATAAGAAGCATGCAGGCACTGAAGCAGAATTGGAAAAAAGCCAAAAACACAAACATAAGAAAAAGAAGTCAAAGAAGAGCAAAGATAAAGAAAAGGAGAAGGAGAAGGATGACCAAAAAGTGAAATCTGTCACTGTGTAGAAGGGCAGATTTTTAAAAATTGACTTAATTCCTAAGTCATCTGTATTAAATTTTGTTATAATGTAAAGAGATTCAAGCCTTGTAAATAATGATACGGAAGACCCTGTGCTGCACTTAAAATATTGCTGCTTGATTATTTGATTTTTACATCAGAGCTTTATAACACGAACTTTTGTACAGAATTGTGAGTTGTGACCATGTAACATGAGAGGTTTTGCTAGGGCCTATTATTTTTAACCACCATTAATTAGTTGGGGTGGAGTTTACTGTACTGTGAAATTTTCACATTTGAATTTTTTTAATTGCCTGGCAAAAGCTGATATCAGTTCTAAAATATCAGCAGAATGATTTGCTGAATTCATTACAACCCTGTTATGTCACTTTTTGATTACAATAAAAGTTTTCAGTAAACTTTTCAAATGTTGAATGATTGCCTTATTTGAAGGAAAGTGTGTCATGACTTCACTTCCCTCTTCCATTTCCCTATTTAAAGTATCCTTTGAGTCTTTAGTATAAACTGAACTGTATGTATAAAATCCTGAAGTAAACATGGAAGATATACTTCATTTGTTGGCTGATAAAAGGTGGCCAGAAACAAGGAATCGTGGTTAATTTGATTTCTGGTTGAATAAGTCTTAAAGTTCTAGATCGCACTTACCATACTTGGCCTATCCAATCTGTGTCCAGCAGCGAGTAGTAATAGGTCCAGAAGCAGTAGGTAGAGACTACAATGGATCTCCTTAATGGCTCTGGTTCAGGAAGTTTATTGTGGGCAATAAAAAGCTATTGAAAAGATGTTGGGAGCTAGGGTAAGATTGGTACTTTAGAAATACGGCTGTGTAAATAGAGATTAAGAAGACGGTGGCTAAAAGGAAAAGAGACTAGTTCTAGTGTGAGGTAATGATCCTGAAATACTTTGGTCCAGGGCACTGTACTGGTAGTGAGAGAACAGGTTTACATTAGCAGCAACTCAGTTCATTTCCTTGATATTATTTCCAAAGTGTACCATATTTACAGTCTTGTATGCTGCTGTTGGTACTCGGTTTTAGGTGGTATACAAACATACGTGAGGATGTTTTCTAATGCAGCATTTAATACGTAAGGAAAAACATTAAGTGATTGAAAGCATGTAAGGGTAATAACGAAAATGCTGTTCACATCAGGAAAGCCATTCAGGACTGAGTTAAGCTTGGGGAGATGTTGCCTTTAAGTGAAACCAACTTGACTTTTAAAGAGCTCTTTTGCTGTGATTCTTAAGTCACTCTTTTTATTTCCAGACATCTCCATCACGGGGGAGTTCACCCACTGCTCGCCTCACCCCTTTCCAAGCTCATAACACGGTCCCCTTGTGCTTTTAGATAGTCCAGCAAGACCACACTCCATTCTTATTAATCTCGGCCCCACATCTAGACCATATCGCCCACATTCACTGAGGACTTTGGCTTCTAGAACTCACTTTTTATCATACATTCTATCATATGAGGTCAGTTTCATTACCTGGATGCATTGTTAATAATTCACTTTGAGCTCAACTGGCCTTCACTTTAATTGCAGTCCACTCCTATGACAATTTTCTTGAGTTAATCACCACCCGTCACCATACCCATCTTAAAATTTCAACTCCAGTGTGTCATCTGCAACCTACTTTTCCAGCTACTTTCCCTATTGGCCTTATTTAGACCTGAGGTTTCAACTCATCCCTTAGTCACTTACTGGCTTTCCTTCTATAGCTGCCTGTATCGCATCATTTCAACCACATGCTAACACTCCCCAAACCTGCTCACCCTTACCCATCTTGCTTATCTAAACAGCTCAGTCCCCAAAACTAGATACAGGTGCTGATAACTGCTGCTTAACAATTAAAAGGCTTGAAAGAAAGTTGAAGAAATAACTGCCAGGCACTGTGCTAGGTGCAGGCCTTACTTGACCCTTGAGAATGCTAATGGCTCATGTTTAGTGCTGCTTTGAGCAGGAAGCTCCGCTGCCTGTGAGGATCAGCCCAACCCAGAGTACTCTAGTGCCTAACTAGTCCACCTAAGTAACCCCTGCCATTTGGAGTTGGACATGTGAAAGCCACCTGTCTTTGCTGGTTTCCGAAAAGGTCATGTTCTGTCTTTCTCAATTGACTGTTTGCTCTGGCTGGAATTTCCTTCCTCCTCTGTATCACAAGTTTCTACCCATTGTTTGAGAGTTAGCTTGATTGTTTTGAGTCCTCAGGGTTGCCTGCCTACCTCAAAATAACACCCTCAGGACACAATTGCATCACCGAATATGCTATAGTATTATTAACTCTCCAGAGTGCTTACTATGAACTGTCTGATCTCCACTGCGTCATGGAAGCCAGCAATATGTCAGCTTTTTTAAAGACGGGAATATAAGTTTTGAGCCCCTATGGGTCTGGGAGATAGTGTCCTTCCAATGACCAGGTGCTTTAGTGTGCCAAGGATAGACAAAGCCTTATAATTAAGGGTTGAAAAGTAGCTCCTTTACTAGTCTCAGCATGCCAAATGAACAAAGCTAATCCCCTCCAAGATGTTTAAGGCAGGGATTCAGAGAAGGTAGGCAACTAGTTTTAATGGTTTGTTTATTCCGATTTCTGCAAGTGTCCCCAGCTATGTCTTGTCCACTTTTTCCTGTCTTCGAGTGAGCTCTGTTCTTACTGTACAAAACTGTACAGAACAGAACCTCTGATTTGGAACCTTCATTAAAGTCTTTTTACACTACTGCCATTAAGCCGGCTTCCGTGGGTTTCTTAGCAACAGTGAAAACCTCACTAGCACACATACACACAGTGTATCCTGCTTTGTTTTTTTATATACCATGTGCTTAAGTCGCTCAGTCATGTCCGGCACTGCAACCCCATGGACTGTGTAACCCACCAGGCTCCTCTGTTCTTGGGATTTTATAGGCAAGAATACTGGAGTGGGTTGCCATTTCCTCCTCCAGGGTATCTTCCCGACCCAGGATTCAAACCTGCATCTCCTGTGTCTCCTGCATTGCAGGTGGATTCTTTACCTGCTGAGCCATCGAGGAATCACATCCTTTTTTAAGAATCGAGAATGATTTTGAAATAAGTGAATAAACCATATAAATCCTTGATAAAGGATAATGTGGAGCTGCTATAAATGAATAACAGGTATACAATATGAAAGAAATGGGGTTAACAGGAAAATTCAAAGATTTCATGCGTGGACTTCCCTGGTCGTCCAGTGGTTAAGAATCCACCTGTCTGTGCAGGGAACCTGAGTTTGATCCCTGGTCAAGGAAGATCTCACATGCTGTGAAACAGTTAAGCGCTCTGGCCACAACCGTTGAGCCCACATGCTGTAACTACTGAAACCCACGCTCCACAACAAGAGAAGGCACCACAATAAGAAGCACAAGCAGGGCAACGAAGAGTAGCCCCTGCTTGCCACGTGCAGCAACAAAGACCAGGTGCAACCAAAATAATGATCTCGTGAATTTTTTCAGCAACTTCAAGTATTTATACCAGGGCTTTCTTTGTTGACTTTGAGATTATTTTTAATGTCATGTTAAAAGGATTTTAAAACAGTTACTGATAATTTCATTATGCACTTGGGTGAACAGTGATTTTTTTTTTTTTTTAAACCAACACCAACATGAATCTTTTCCACTCTGCAGTGTGGCTGTTTAGTAATTTGCTATGAAGTTGGCTTGGCCAGTATAAATCTTTCTCAGTTTTCTATTTTTTAAGTTTTTAGTGGTACAGCAGCCAAAATGGCTATCATCAAAAAATGTACAATAAATGCTAGAGAGGGTGTGGAGAGAAGGGAACCCTCCTACACTGTTGGTGGAAATGTAAATCGGTACAGCCGCTATGGAGAACAGTATGGAGGTTCCTTAATAAAAATAGAGCTGCCATATGACCTTGCAATCCTGTGCATATATCTGGAGAGAAACATCTGAAAGGATTCATGCACCCCCAATGTTCATTACAACACTGTTTACAATAGCCAAAACATGGAAGAATCCTAAATGCCCATCCATAGAGGCATGGATAAAGGAGATGTGGAATGGAATATTACTCAGCCATTAAAAATAATAATGCCATCTGCAGCAACATTAATGGACCTAAAGAGTATCATACTGAGTGAAGTAAGTCAAAGAAGGAGAGATAGGTATGACATCCCTTATATGTGGGATCTTAAATGGTACAAATCAACAGAAACAGACTCACAGACTTAAGAGAATGAACTTATGGTTGCCTTGGGGTGGGGGGAGGGGAAGGTTGTGGGGAACGGATAGTTAGGAAGTTTGGGATGGACATGTACACACTGCTATATTTAAAATGGATAGCCAACAAGGACCTATCTATAGCACGTGGAACTCTGTTCAATATTATATGGCAGCCTGGATGGGAGGGGAGTTCGGGGGAGAATGGATATGTATGGATGAGTCCCTTCACTGTTCACTTGAAACTATCACAAAATTGTTAATCGGCTATATCCCAACACAAACAAGTTTTAAAAACAATTGAGTTGCAAGCTGAAAGAAAAAGTCTTTTAGTGATAAAAGATACTGATACAAGGACTTCCCTGTTGGTCCAGTAGCTAAGAATCTGCCCGCCAATGTGAGGACACAGGTTTGATCACTAGGGAGATTCCACATACAGAGCAACTAAGCCTTTGTGCCACAACTACTGAACCCACACTCCAGAGTCCAGAAGCTGCAGCTAGTGAAGCCCAAGCACCCTAGAGTCAGTCCTCTGCGATGAGAGAAGTAACCTCGGTGAGAAGCCCTCGCATTGCAACTAGAGTGTAGGCCCGGCTCACCACAACTAGAGAACGCCCACATGCAGCAACGAAGACCCAGCACAGTAAAAAAAAAAAAATTAAGATACTAATACAAGAGGGGACATACATTTAAGATTTAAAATACTCTTTTGTGGAGACACTGACACCTGAAAATTTTGATAATTGCTTATAAATATGTTTTTACCTAGGCTTAATGATATATGATTAAAGCTGGTAGACTGACTCTTTTTCATCTAAAAATTAACAAATTTAATGAAAAATGAATATAGGGCAAACTATATCAGTGTTAGGAACCAGGTAAAATATAAAAGGGGCAGACATGGTCACAAATGTGTGATTTCTACCACAATACCACATTTTTAAAGTTTGGGTTTTTTCTATTTTTGTTTTTGTGAGTGTGTGTGTGTGTGTGTGTATGGTTTCGTCTGATTTTGTCACTCAGTGGTGGGTGGCCATCCTGGTGATTATCACTGGTGGAAACATACTAAGAATAAAAACAAAATAGCAGTTCATCGATTAGTAGCAATTTTTCTGTTAAGAAAATGTTGAAACTGACAGTTAATTCCTGAAATTTTGAATCCCTTGAATACAATTGTTGTTTAGGAGGGATTTCAACTTGACTTTATCAAGTTAATTTGGATTCAAAAATAACCCAATCCAAGAATCCAAAGAATCTTGACTTTACTCAGAATTTCAAGTCAGAATCTCAGGCTAAAGAACAGCCTCCCAGTCATGCAATCAATTTTTACCTCTTGTAATTACTCTGGGAAATATTGTTTTTCTGCATTTAATGTGTCTTTGTTTCTTAGTTTAATAGTTTAATAATATATTCTTAAATATTAATTAGCTTGGGAAATAAAATTTAATATCAATTTACAAAGTCACATTGATATCTTATAATTTTAAATGTTTCTTATATCAAAAGAGCTCATTAGCACACTTCATTAATACTTTATATATAACTGATGTAACTTTGTATTAGTTTAAGTTGTGTAATCTGTTGATTTGATAGACATATATTGCAGTATGATTGCCAACCGTGTGTTAGCTAACATCTCTATCATGTCACATAGTTATCATTTATTTTTGTGGTGAGAACAAAGGATATAGTCTGTTAGCAGCTTTGAAGTTTAT
>NW_011494644.1:7071786-7079774 GCF_000754665.1 Bison bison bison
ATAATAAATATTGTTGGCTATAAACAAAAAAGAAGAAATGCCTGTAATTCTCTTTCTTGAGAAAGCAGATGGCCTTTTGGGAAGTACAAATAGATCATCACTAAGTTGGAGGCGGGGCTTCCCAGGTGGCCTAGTGGTAAAGAATCCACCTGCTGGTGCAGGAGACGCAAGAGATGCGGGTTCCATCCCTGGGTCAGGAAAATCCCCTGGAATAGAAAACGGCAACCCACTCCAGTATTCTTGCCTGGAAAATTCCACGGAGGGAGGCACTTGGTGGACTACAGTCCATGGGGTCACAAAGAGTTGGTCGCAACTGAGCGACTGACCAAAGTTGTAGAGACAGGGTAAGGCTGTGGAGCACAAGAGGAATATTCCCTCTGAGTTCACTTTTGAAATGGAGGTTGCACTTCAGGTTTCCTTGACTTCAATCTTAGGCTACAATGTTGATTCATAAAGGTGAAGATTCTATCCAAAAATAAATGGCTATACCTGGTCGCACTGCCAGGAAGCAGGTGAGGCCACACAGGCCTCATTTGCCTGGCTATTACAGGAAAGGAAAAAACACCTAAACATACATAATCTTCAAATCATTATGGTATTGGTACTAGCAAGGGCAGACAATTAAGTGGAATTGAATACCATTCCAGAAATTGACCCAAATATAAAAGTAGTAACAGTTTCAGCATAAATAGATGTGAAAAGGATAGATTTTTCAGTAAATACTTTGAGAGAACTGGACAGCCATTTAAAGTAGACTTTTTTCACATCTTAAAATTCTAGATAGGTTAAATTTTTCTCCAAGATTTTACCCAAGTGTTGATCAATTTCACTCCAGCCTTCTAGAATCTTCTTTTCTTAAATAGTTTGGTCTTTATTTTCCAAATCAGCCTGTCTATTGGAAACCCGGGTTCTTCCTCAGTATTTCTGACGGTAGTTGTGAGATCTGGTTTACCTTGGTTTCCCTTTTTTGAATTCCTGATGTCTATTCCTTGTGCTGATTTTTCTCTTCTAATCTCACTAGAATCTCCGTCTTCATAGATTTTCTGACATTTCTCCCAGAGCAAATCACATCCTCATTTTCCTATATACAGCAGCATCCTGCTTTTTTGTCTTATACCATAGGCTTTTCATCTTTTAAACTGAAATCAGTCATTAAGGTATTTTTCCGAACCAAGAAACAATTCCCCTGTGATGAATTACACCATTAGAGGGCAGAAGATGCTGCAGTTAGTTCTTTAAGAATAGCAACTCTTTTTTTTTTCCCCCCTCTACAACTTTTTATTTTCTTTTCTGTGGTCTTGGTTGCCATGCGGTATTTTTTAGTTGCAGCATGTGGGATCTAGCTCCCTGACCAGGGATTGAACCCAGGCCCCCTGCATTGGGAACATGAAGTCTTAGCCACTGGACCACCAGGGAAGTCCCCTCTACAACTTTTAAAAATTACAAACTCAGCTATTACTCAGTATACAAATGGCCCGTTACCATTTGAAAAAGATATCCCTGGTAAAAAGAACGCCAATAAAATAGAGTTCCGTTGCCCTCAGTTGTTTAAAATCATCCACAAGTCCAAAGTCTACTTGATTCTCCATCCCCCGTTCTCTGATGGTTAGTGTTTTTTTATGAAGTTCACCCAGATCATCATATGCATTCTCAATTTGCAAGTTTTAAATTTTGTTTCTTAACAAAGTTGTACGTAGTTTTAAAAGTCACAAATTTCTTCAAGACATTTCAGTCTCTTGCCCTAAGCTGAGGCACCTCAACTCCAGTTCTCCAGAGGCAATTTCAACTCTGCTAATTGTTTCTTTAATATACAAAAGTAGGGACTTCTTCAGTGATCCAGTGGTTAAGACTCCACTTTCCAGTGCAAGGGACACGAATTCAATCCCTGGTTGGGGAATTCAGATCCCACATGCTGAGTGGTGTGGCCAAAAACAAATATATAAACAAAAGAAAAAAAAAAAAACTACCCCAAAGCATAACCCAAAAACCTAAAAAAATAAAACCCCAAACCTTTTTATAATAAAATAGAGCATGCTCCTCTTATTTCCTGATTTTCCAGTTTCAAGTATTAACAATTACTTTAGTTCTTCCTTGCCTCCACCTGCCCCCACCCCACCACATAGACATCCTCTCCCATCCTCTAAATAAAAGTTTTATTATTTAGGCTAAATCAAATTGTGTATACATTATGATATGTTATCTAGAATCAAGTCATCTGGTATATAAGGATTTCTTTCTTGTAAAATTTTATTTTTCCTGGAATTAATAACTGGTTCATTAGAAAAAAAAAAAATGTTTAGGACTTCCCTGGTGGTCCAGTGGTTAGAAATCCACCGGCCAATGCAGGTTCAATCCCTGGTCAGGAAGGATCCCACATGCCACAGAGCCACTAAACCCGAAAGCCACAACTGCATGTGTTGCAACTGTTGAAGCCCACGCACCATAAAGCCCACGCTCTGAAACAAGAGAAGCCAGCGCGATGAACATCCCGAGCACGACAATGAAGAAAGTAACCTCTACTTGTTGCAACTAGAGAGAGCTCTCACACAGCAATGAAAACCCAGCACAGACAAAAATAAAAGTTTTAAACTAATTTAAAAGTGTTCTGTTTCCTGTAGGTTATTAGAAATGTAAACAACCTCTTGGAATATTCAAATAAATCTTGTTCCTTCAGCTTTATCTTTTTGTGTGTGATAATTCTCCTAGAACCTTCTTTACATTTATTCTTTTTAGCCTGTCGCACAGCTGTCACCGCAGGAGCTCATCTTATTATCCTGGAAATTCTCCTCACCTTCTCACCTGCACTGGATCTTTATGTTTTCCATGCTGTGTCTCTCTTTTAGGTTTGTTTCCTCATTTGGGGTAGAGGGCACATGCGCTAGTAAATTCCTGAGAAAGGATGCATGAGAGGTAAAATTTTTGAGCCCCTGTAATATTAAAAGTGTTCTCACTTCACCCTTACTCTTGATGTATGGCTTGACAAGGAACAGAATTCTAGGTTGGAAATCATTTTCACTTATACTTGGAGGCCTTTCTCATGATGCAGCTTGGCACTGCTGATAAGGAGTTCAAATCCAATCTAATTTCTAATCCATTTATATATGATTTTTTTTTTCCTTTCCCAGGAAACTTTTGGGAACTTTTTCATCCTGGGTGCATTAAAAAGCCCAGTAATGTACACTGATGTGAGTCTTAAAATTTATTTCACTGAGTGCTCTCTGAGCCCTTTCAATCTAGAAACTCCTGTCTTTCAGTTCCAGAAAACATTATTTTATTACTTGTGGAACAATGTCCTCCCATTTCATTTTTCTCCTTGGACTTATTCTATTTATATGTTAAGATTTCCTTGGGTGATTGTCTAATTTTCTTATCACTTTCCTCCTATTTTCCATCTATGTTTTTTTGTGGTGAAGATTTCAACATTTCCCAGTTTTTATTTTTGCTAGTATAGTTATAATTTCTCATAATTCTTTTTTTGTTCTATTGTTCCCTTTTTATAACATTCTGTTCTTTATTCATGGATATAATAGGACTGGTGGAGAGATGATAGGCTTTGTGTTGTTTTTTTTTTCTTTTAGTTCTTGCCCCTTGCATGAAAAACTGTGCGTGAGGTTTGTCAAGTGGGTTCTATTGTTCTTGTTGCATCATTTCATTAGGGGAGACCCAGCTGCTAGTATCTCCCAGGCACTTGGGCTAGTTTCCCAAAGAGGAATTTTCCACTCTTCACAATGGGATAGAGGAGGTGCAATATAATTACAAAGCTGGCTACCAGAAACTTTTTTTGAAGCCAGATAGGCTTCACTCTGTATACAGACTTTAAGTCGATCTTTCTGTTCTTGTTGCAGCATCCCTACTACAGCTATGCCCGATGTCCTCAAATCCTGAGCCTTTCTGTTCAGTGGTTCTCCCGGGGCTGCATATTGAAATTACCTGTGGAACTTTAAAAATACTGAAGACTGGGGCATTTTAAAACACTGAAGATGCTACCCTCCAGAGTTTCTGATTTAATACATCTCCCCAGGACTTCCTTGATGGTCCAGCAGTTAAGAATCCACCTCTCAATGCAGGGGACACGGTTTCGATCCCTGATCCGGGAAGATTCCACACGATGCGGAGCAACTAAGCCAGTGCACCGCAACTACTGAAGTGTGGACCTAGAGCTTGTGCTGAGCAACAAGAGAAGCCTCTACAATCAGAAGCTTGTACACTGCCCTGAAAAATAGCCCCCACTTGCTGCAATTAGAGAGAGCCCATGAGCAGCAACAAAGAACCAGCACAGCCAAAAAAAGTTAAAAAATAAATCTAAAAAAGATTTACACAATTTCCTTCATGTGAAAAAGAATAATAAAATTTAAAAAAAAATTACATTTCCCCAGGTGGTTTCAATGTGCAGCCAAGGGTTGAGAAGCACTGCTCTCTAGAGAGCTACTCTGCATTCTGCAGGATGAGCTGCTGTGTATCCACTCTTCTGGCCCTAATTGCATTCCTGCTTTCCGCAGTATCACCTATGTATTCTGATTCTTCCTGGACTTCTGTGTTATGAATAGTTTGACTTTGGGCTACTGATTTAGAACTCTGATTTTCTGATTGTTCATTTGAATTTCATCTTCCAGCAATGTGTTGTTATTGTTTCCTTTCCTATTCCTTTTCATTTGTGTCCCTTTTCTCCCTTTATTATCATTAGAGTGAATTTTCAGGGAGAATCAGAAGGAAATATATTCAATCCATTATGTTTAGCTGGAATCCCTCAATCCTACTCTCTCATCAATAATACTGTTAGACAATGTCTAGCTGGGGACTTGGTCAAGTCCTCCAGATTAGCAAAACTTGGCCTATAAAATATCTAAGTTTTCCCCTGCTGCTGGTAAGTCGCTTCAGTCGTGTCCAACTCTGTGCGACCCCAGAGACGGCAGCCCACCAGGCTCCCCCGTTCCTGGGATTCTCCAGGCAAGAACACTGGAGTGGGTTGCCATTTCCTTCTCCAATGCATGAAAGTGAAAAGTGAAAGTGAAGTCGGTCAGTCGTGTCCGACTCCTAGTAACCCCATGGACTGCAGCCTACAAGGCTCCTCCGTCCATGGGATTTTCCAGGCAAGAGTACTGGATTCTATAAATTTCTGGACTGCTCATGTTTTCAAGGCCATGTAAATTCATGACTAGAATCCTTGGTCAACCTAAGTTGACCTATATCAGTCTATGTTCTTCCTTTAGATGACTAACTTTTTCTTCTGCTACTTCCCTTATTTCATCTTCTCTTCCTCCAACCTCTTTTATTTATTAATTTATTTATTTTGGTTAACTGATTGTTTGTAGTATATAACTAAGGGATTTATTTTCCATGTACCTATCCATGAGCTTTTTTTTTTTTTTAACTTTTTTGAGTTATAATAAGCCAAAATTAATGTTTCAGGTGTATGACCTACTGATTCAGTATTTTTATACATTATAAAATGATGACTACAATAAGACAAGTTATCATCTGTCATTACACAGGTTGTTACAATATCATTGACTATATTCCCTATGTGTACGTAACATCCCCATGACTTATGTATCTTACAGCTGAAAGTTTGTACCTCCTAATCCCCTTCACCTGTTTCTTCCATTCTACCGTCCCCACATCCCCTGCCTGGCAACCATCATTTTTGTCTCTGTATCTATGAGTCTGTTTCTGGTTTTTCCTTTGTTTCTTTTCTTTTTTGGTTTTTAGATTCCACATGTAAGCGAAATCATAAAACATTTGTTTTTCTATCTGACTTATTCCGCCTAGCATAATAACCTTCTATGCATCCATCCATGTTGTCACAAATGGAAAGATTTCATTCTTTTTTACGACTGAGTCATAGTCCATTGTATTTATATACCACATCTTTATTCATTCATCTATGTGTGGGTACATAGGTTGCTAGCATATCTTGGCTATTGTAAACAATGCTGCAGTGAACATAGGGGTATGTATAGCTTCTCAAACTAGTGTGTTTGCCTTCTTTGGATAAACACCCAGAAGTGGAATTTGCCAGCTCATATGGTAGTTTTATTTTTTTAATTTTTTGCGGAACTTCCATATTGTTTTCCATAGTGAATATACCAATTTACATTCTCACCAACAGTGCGTGAGTGTTCTCTTTTCTCCACGTCCTTACCAATACTTGTTATTCTTGTCTTTTTGATAACGTGAGATATTCCCTGATGATTAGATGAGTACATTTTCATTTGCCTGTTGACCACCTGTATGTCTTCTTTGGGAAAACATCTATCCTCTGCCCAATTGTTTAAATCAGGTTGTTTTTTTGATATTGAGTTATATGAGCTATTTGTCATTTCAGATATTAGCCCCTTGTTGGTCACATTGTTAGAAAATATTTTATTCCAGTCTGTAGGCTATATTTTCATTTTGTTAATGATTTCATTTGCTGTCTAAAAACCTCTAAGTTTAATTAAGTCCCATTTGTTTTAGTTTTTTTGCTTTTATTGCCATTACTTTAGGAGATGGATGCAAAAAAATACTGCTGCAAATTATATCAAAGATTATTCTGCCTAAGTTTTCCTCTAGGAGTTCTATTAGTATCTGGTCTAAAATTTAGGTCTCTAATCCATTTTATTTTTGTATTAATATTAGAGAATATTCTATTTTCATTCTTTCTTTCATGTAATTGTTTTCATGTACCTTCATTCATGTACACAACATTCATTTTTCATGTAACTATCCCATTTTCCCAGCACCACTTATTGAAGAGACTGTTTTTTATCCATTTTATATTCTTGCCTACTTTGTCATGGATTAACTGACCATTAGCCCATGGGTTTATTTGTGGGCTCACTCTCCTGTTCCGTTGATCTATGTATCTGATTTTGTGCCAGTACCATACTGTTTTGGTCACTGTAACTTTGAAGCATAGTCTGAAGTCAAGAAGTATGATTCCTCTAGCTCTGTTTTTCTTTCTCAAAATTGTTTTGGGTATTTGGGGACCATTATGTTTCCATAAAGTGAAAGTGAAGTAAAAGTGAAGTTGCTCAGTTGTATCCGACTCTGTGACCCCGTGGACTGTAGCCCACCAGGCTCCTCTGTCCATGGGATTCTCTAGGCAAGAATACTGGAGTGGGTTGCCATTTCCTTCTCCAGGGGATCTTCCCAAACCAGGGATCGAACCCAGGTCTCCTGCATTGCAGGCAGACGCTTTAACCTCTTAGCCACCAGGGAAGGTTTATAGAAAATTTTAAATCACTTGTTTTAGTTTTGAGGAAAATGTCATTGGTAATTGATAAGGATTTCATTGACTCTGTAGATTGCCTTGGGTGATATAGTCATTTTAATAATATTGATTCTTCCAATCCAAGAACACAGCATATCTTTCTATCTGTATCATCTTCAATTTCGTTCACCAGTGTCTTGTACTTTAAGAGTATAGGTCTTTTGCCTCCTTCAGTTTAGTTTGGTTCAGTCGCTCAGTCATGTCCGACTCTGCGACCCCATGAATCGCAGCACGCCAGGCCTCCCTGTCCATCACCAACTCCCGGAGTTCACCAAGACTCACGTCCATCGAGTCAGTGATGCCATCCAGCCATCTCATCCTCTGTCGTCCCCTTCTCCTCCTGCCTCCAATCCCTCCCAGCATCAGAGTCTTTTCCAATGAGTCAACACTTCGCATGAGGTGGTCAAAGTACTGGAGTTTCAGCTTTAGCATCATTCCTTCCAAAGAAATCCCAGGGCTGATCTCCTTTAGAATGGACTGGTTGGATCTCCTTGCAGTCCAAGGGACTCTCAAGAGTCTTCTCCAACACCACAGTTCAAAAGCATCAATTCTTCAGTGCTCAGCCTTCTTCACAGTCCAACTCTCACATCCATACATGACCACAGGAAAAACCATAGCCTTGACAAGACGAACCTTTGTTGGCAAAGTAATGTCTCTGCTTTTGAATATGCTATCTAGGTTGGTCATAACTTTCCTTCCAAGGAGTAAGCGTCTTTTAATTTCATGGCTGCAGTCA
>NW_011494644.1:7080295-7094299 GCF_000754665.1 Bison bison bison
TTACTAGAGTGTGAGATGAGTGCAATTGTGTGATAGTTTGAGCATTCTTTGGCATTGCCTTTCTTTGGGATTGGAATGAAAACTGACCTTTTCCAGTCCTGTGGCCACTACTGAGTTTTCCAAATTTGCTGGCATATTGAATGCAGCACTTTCACAGCATCATCTTTCAGGATTTGAAATAGCTCCACTGGAATTCCATCACCTCCACTAGCTTTGTTCGTAGTGATGCTTTCTAAGGCCCACTGGACTTCACATTCCAGGATGTCTGGCTCTAGGTCAGTGATCACACCACTGTGATTATCTTGGTCGTGAAGATCTTTTTTGTACAGTTCTTCTGTGTATTCCTGCCATATCTTCTTAATATCTTCTGCTTCTGTTAGGTCCGTACCATTTCTGTCCTTTGCCTCCTTAGGTAGGTTTATTCCTAGATATTTTATTCCTTGTGATGTAAGGGTAAATGGGCTTATTTCCTTAACTTCTCTTTGTTATTTTGTTGTTAGTGTATAGAAATGCAACAGATTTCTGTATATTAATTCTGTATCCAGCAACTTTACTGAATTCACTGACGGGCTCTAGTAATTTTCTGGCAGCATCTTTAGGATTTACCATGTATAGAATGTCATCTAGAAATATAGTTTATTTATAATAGCAATCCTAACAAATGTGAAGTGACTCCTGACTGCTATTAATATTTTTCTCTATCACTGGTTTTTAAATATTAGATTGTGATATTCTTTGGTGTAGTTTTATTTTTGTGTTTGGTATTTGATTAGCTTTTTAGATCTGTGTGTTTATAGTTTTTATCCACTTAGAAAAATTTCAACTGCGATTTATTAAAATATTTTTTCTATCCCACTCCTTTCAGGGTCTCCAAGTACATGTATATTAGGCTGTTTGAAGTTTTTCCAAAGCTCACAATAGTCAGCTAATTTCTTTCAATCTTTTTTTTTCTACATGCTTCACTTGGGATTATTTCTATTGTTATGTCTTTGTGTGAATACATGCTAAGTTGCTTCAGTCATGTCTGACTCTTTGTAATCTTATGAACTGTGGCCCACCAGGTTCCTCTGTCCATAGGACTCTCCAAGCAAGAATAGTGGAGTGAGTTGCCATGCCCTCCTCCAGGGGATCTTCCCACCCCAGGGATCCAACCTGTGTCTCTTTTGTCTCTTGCATTGGCAGGCAGGTTCTTTACCACTCGCACCACCTGGGAAGCTCTTTTATGTCTTTAGATTCACTAATATTCTATTTTACAAGTATAATCTGCTTCTAATCTTATACATTATAATTTTTATATCAGTCATTACAGTTTTCATATCTAGAGGCTTGATTTTTGTCATTTTTATACCTTCCATGTTTCCATTTAACATATTTCATCTTTCCTCTAGACTTTTATATATATGGAACATAATTATTACAACTGCTTGGATTGTCTTACGTACTAATTCGATTTTGTGTCATTTTTATTTATTTTTTCCCACTGTGTGATATTTTTCTGTTTCTTTGCATGTTTGATAATATTTGAGATTGGATGGTAGAACTGTGAATTTTATTTTATGTGTGCTTGGATGTTTTCATATTTCTTTAAATATTATTGAACTTTGATATGGGAATCAGTTAAGCTACTCAGAAATATATCAATTCTTTTAAGGCTTGCTTTTAAGGTTTATTTGACTGAACTAGAGTTGTGTTTAATTTGGGGATTATTTGGGCCTAACACTGCAGCAAGACACTTCTTAGTATTCTACCCAATAATTACAAAGTGTTCCAATTTAGTGTGGTGAGCAGGAATTATTCCTGGCCCTGTATGTGCCTCAGGAATTGGTTCCTCTTAGGGTGGTTCTTTCAATTGTCTTTGGTAGTTTTATCACATGTATGATTACATGTTATATCACATGTGATGATCTGTACTCAGCTGGAGACTTGAAGGGCACACCTGAAGATCTCTGGAGCTCATTCCCTGCGAGGCTCTCTCCTCTCCAGTACCCTGCCTGGCAAACTTTAACTGCCTTGGCTTCTGTGATGTCCCTGCTCTGTCTCCTCAACTCACGGAGACTGCCAGCCTCAGTCTGAGTCCCACCTCTCTTACTACAACCTGGAGACTCTCTCCAGGTAGTAACATGGGGCAATAATAGGGCTAATATCGTTTGTTTCATCTGCCCTTTTTGTCTAATGTTCATTGTCTTGAAAACTGTTGTTTTATTTAATCTTTTATTTTAAGCTGTTTCATGCAGAAGGATACATCCAATTCCTGTTATTCCATCTTATTTGGAATTAAGAGCCAATAATCTCTTTTTAAAAAGTTAAGCATAACGTTTTTTAAAATAGTCTTCATTTAACTGTATTATTGCATGAAATTTATAAGGATCAAATGCTGCTCTTTGTTCTGTCTACTAGTGCTTTATATGTTATAACTGATGCTTTACAATTTTGGATTATGAACTCATCTGCAGTGGGAACTTAGTCTGTGGGAATTCTGTGGAGCCTGAGTTCAGGGAACTTGCCTTGGGATCCATTTTATGTTTGCCTCTCCAAGGCTCCTCTCTTTATGTGTTATTTTCCACTTGGGGTACTCCTGGGTCATACAAATAGTGTATATTCAAACATCAAAGACACATGAGGACAGGCCTTGTTTATTAATTATGAGAGATTTTCCCCAGATTTCAGGTCAAATCACATAAACTTGCATGTTTTCTTGAATGTAAATGTGGACTTTTTTCTGTTGCACATTTTCAGTGAAAATACAGCCCTTTAAGGGCCCTAAGTTGTTGTGGAAATTTCTGTTGCATCTCCCCAGACACAAGACTTTGTCTCTACACTGCTCAAGGTTGCTGCCCAGTCCCCTAAGGTTGCCATGTCCCCATTAAACACCAGCTCCCAAGGCTGACACGGTGTTAACTCAGGTGCTTAGCTCTCTGCTTTTCTGTTTCTTCTTCCCTTCTAGAGCACTCAGCTGTGCACTTAAAAGAAAGCTGTTATACATTATCTAGAATTTCCCTATGCTTATTCAGTCCTCCATATTTTGGGGAACAGAATTTTCCAATTTACATCTCGACTCACTATCATCAAACACCCACCTCCACAGCTTCACTGATGCTATTCTTCCAGGGCCATTGATGACCAGGAGGCAACCGACAAATTCAAAGGATGCTGGATCAGTTAGGATACGTTCCAACCACAGGTGATAAAAATATGTGGCTAAAAGTGTTTTTTCTGTCCTTCTTCATAACATCCTAGTGTTACGCCAATGATATTTTTTACCTCATTGACACATGAAGGCTGCCTCCCATGACCACATCCAATGAACAAAAAGTAGCACAGAAGGAAAGAACTTTTTCCTTGTGAGTTTATCTCTTGTCAAGCAGGATAAAGGAGGTTCCAGCAGCTCCAGAATCTTCTGGAAAGAATGGTCACATGTCCATCCTTGGAGCAATCTCTGGTGAAGGAGAATGGAGTCATCCCTGGGGCTGGAAATATTGATGTTGGAACCATAATCAGGATGTGTTAACAAAGAATATGAATTGTAGAATGCATATGGCAGTATCTCTGTCCTTAAGGTGCACATTGTCTAGAGAAGGCATCAGAAACTCAGATATCAGATCAGATCAGTCGCTCAGTCGTGTCCAACTCTTTGCGACCCCATGAATCGCAGCACGCCAGGCCTCCCTGTGCATCACCAACTCCCGGAGTTCACCCAGACTTATGTCCATCGAGTCAGTGATGCCATCCAGCCATCTCATCCTCTGTCGTCCCCTTCTCCTCCTGCCCCCAATCCCTCCCAGCATCAGAGTCTTTTCCAGTGACTCAACTCTTTGCATGAAGTGGCCAAAGTACTGGAGTTTCAGCTTTAGCATCATTCCTTCCAAAGAAATCCCAGGGCTGATCTCCTTCAGAATGGACTGGTTGGATCTCCTTGCAGTCCAGATATAGCAAACTCAAATTTCATGGCCACACAAACTTAGGTGTGCAAAATTATAATTGCTCTAATTGTCTACACCCTGTGGAAAATTCTGAGAGATGGGAATACCAGACCACCTGACCTGCCTCTTGAGAAACCTGTATGCAGGTCAGGAAGCAACAGTTAGAACTAGACATGGAACAACAGACTGGTTCCAAATAGGAAAAGGAATACATCAATGCTGTATACTATCACCCTGCTTATTTAACTTATATTCAGAGTACATCATGAGAAACACTGGGCTGGAGGAAGCACAAGCTGAAATCAAGATTGCCGGGAGAAATATCAATAACCTCAGATATGCAGATGACATCACCCTTGTGGCAGAAAGTGAAGAAGAATTAAAGAGCCTCTTGATGAAAGTGAAAGAGGAGAGTGAAAAAGTTGGCTTAAAGCTCCACACCCAGAAAACTAAGATCATGGCATCCAGTCCCATCACTTCATGGCAAATAGATGGGGAAACAGTGGCAGACTATTTTTTGGCCTTCAAAATCACTGCAGATGGTGACTTCAACCATTAAATTAAAAGATGCTCGCTCCTTGGAAGGAAAGCTATGACCAACCTGGACAGCATATTAAAAAGCAGAGACATTACTTTGCCAAACTAAAGTCCATCTAGTCAAGGCTATGGTTTTTCCAGTAGTCATTATGGATGTGAGAGTTGGACTATAAAGAAAGCTGAGTGCTGAAGAATTGATGCTTTTGAATTGTGGTGTTGGAGAAGACTCTTCAGAGTCCCTTGGACTGCAAGGAGATCCAACCAGTCCATCCTAAAGGAGATCAGTCCTGGGTGCTCACTGGAAAGACTGATGTTGAAGCTGAAACTCCAGTACTTTGGCCACCTGATATAAAGAGCCGACTCATTTGAAAAGACCCTGATGCTGGGAAAGATTGAGGGCAGGAGGAGAAGGGACAACAGAGGATGAGATGTTTGGATGGCATCACTGAGTCAGTGGACATGAGTTTGGGTAAACTCTGGCAGTTGTGATGGACAGGGAGGCCTGGCGTGCTGCAGTCCACGGGGTCACAAAGAGTCATACAGGACTAAGAGACTGAACTGAAAACTTAATTTTACCCTACATAGTCATTCTGCCCCACACAGGAAGCTTAATGTATCACATCATGTAAACTCAACCACCTGTGCCTACCACAGACACCTCTGCTCTTATTATATAGGACTTAGAACAAAATTTCTGATTATGGAAAACTTCTGATTTCCTCTTATGGGCATTTTACACTGCTACCCGTCTGAACTTTAATTGTAATTTCCTTGCTCAAACAGTCCCCCAAATTATAAGGTGACAGTGAGTCACACTATTTTCTTCTAAGGAAAGAGGTCCATATAGTTTGTTTACCTGTTTATTTATTTGAGTCAGTGTCAGAGCTTAGTAGCAACCCTAGTATGGAGAGTGTCAAGAGAACAAACATTTAATTTGATTTTAAATCTGAACCAGAGAAAAGTCACCCAGACGAGTTTATTCGGAAATTATTAGATTAAATTTACTATACTGGGTAGGATGGGGGCGTGGGGGGGGGCGAGGGTGGGGAGGCTGGAGGGAGAGGGGAGGTTGGGGAGTAGACAAATACAAGATTCACATTTCTCATGCCTCAATTTGTGGGACTCTGAAATTTGCATCTGCTACATCTGTTGCTGTTTCTGTTGCCTCTAACAAACAATGTGCGCCTCCAGGATGGAGAGCTCACTTCGCGCATTTCTTTAACATCGCTTCTCTTCCCTTGCGCAAGATCCACAATGTACTAGGTACGCCACACACACAAAAAATGAGTTTGTTTAATAAAAGATTGTTTGGGTGTAGGAACAAGCGAGAAAAGGAGGTTACTGCAATGGGAGGAAATAAGCCTCACAGATTTTCCAGCCAGATCTATTTCACTGAATCCTGATTAAGGAGGGAAACGAAGGAATGCGTGAGTGCAGAGAGGGCTGCAGACAGAACTGAGCTAGATCGCTAAGAGGAAGACAGCCTAATCAGAGCCAGACGGGCCCCACCTGACTCCTACTGCAGCTAGGGGGGAAAACGGCGGGCGGGGACTAGAAGGTTCAGCAGGAGCGTCTCTCCTTCTGCAGCTCCATCACTTCCCACCTCCGCCCCGCTCCCACTGCTCTGTAAGGAGGCATGGAAGCTGTGGGGAGGGGAGCCTGCCCAGTCGGGTATTCCAGAACGAGGCAGGATGGTGTGAGCTCGAAAGCCCTGCAATTGCTGGAGCAACGGTGGCGACACTTGAGTTATTCACAAAGGCTGGAATTCAAATGAGGCTGGCGCTGCTCCAAGTCGCAGTAGCTTAGGAGGAGGGAAAAAGGCATATTAACTATTCATCAAGATCCAAGCGTTGCTGGGGCTCTGAGGTTCTCCATCTGCATCCCTCCTTCTATCATTGATTTCTAGGGGGAGGGGGCTCCTCCAGAAGCACTTTATCTGCCAGTCTCTGAGCTGGAGGTGGGGGCAGGGGGGCTGAAGTTAGGCAGATTTGTCTCGTCACATGATGGAGGACCTGTATCATGTGATGACTCCGGTGATGTTGGAGGCAGCATGTGACTCCCAGGGCTACGTGGGCTCAAAAACAATTTAAATACAAAAACACAAGCAGGTTCCCCTCCTTTCCTTTGCCTTTTGGTCTGGCTCTCCCTTCCCTTTGGGTTGGCGCCGGCCTAAATGGAAAACCCGTCGTCTTGCCTCCACTAACCTGTGAGCACCGGGTACCTGGAGGCCAAGGCCCCTCTGCTGGGCGGGGGGCGGTCCCCCGGGAGCTGTACCCCATCATTCCGCAGCCCGGTAAGTTTCTGAACACTTGGAGCGATCGTGTGTGAAGCCGATCTAGACCCCTCATTAGCGTGCAGGGGCACCCTGGTTGGGCGCGTTGGCCGGGAAGTGTCGGCGGGCTCTGGGGACCGCGGCTCCCGCCCCGCCAAACAGACGCAGGCTTCCTGGGGGCAGCGCTGCGCGGCTGTGCCGGCTGGCATGTGCGCCCCATCTCTGCACCCTGCCTTGCCTGTCTTCTCCCTCCTCTCTCTTCTCAGCCTCTCTTACTTCTCACCTCTTCCCTTTCCACTCCCCTCTCCTTTTCTCTCTTCATCACCCCCACCCTCTGTCTCTCTCTCTCTTGGCTTTTCTTAGGAGTCCCTCTCCCCTGGACTGTAAACATTTGGGAGAAGTACCTAGATTTTATGATCTTTCTGTCCAGAATCTGAAGGACCAGCTTCTGGGGACCTGATGGTTGGAAATGTACCCAACAACCCCTCCTGAGATGGTTTGCTCACTAAGACAATGCAGAAGGCCCAGCTCCTGTCCTGTGTGTGTGCGTGCCTGTATGTGTTAAGGGTGACTGATGGATTTACTGGGGCCGTCAGAACTGTTTCTTGGGTGGATGTTTGCTGGCTCCAGATCCCGGCTCACCCAAAGGGATCATCAAGTGATAGGAACGGCGGTTACAGCAGTTAGGAGACCATGTCCTTTGACCCTAAACGACTGACCCCCTGTGGGAGAAATCGGGTGTGAAAGCAGAAGTCAACATCCAGTGCTCAATGCTTAGGGGCTCATTCAGATGTCACGAGGCACCTCTCAGAGGTGGCTTAGAGTTTGAAACCACACCTCGGCAGAATGAGACAGAGCGCTGGCTGAGAAACTAGCCACAGGGAAGACACATGCAAATTTAATCATGGCAGTGTCTGTATCCACAGAGGAAGGACATGTTGGCCGTGTCAGAAGCTTCTGGTTCACCATTCCCTAGGTGTGCTGGCATCTGTTCAGCAAGAAATAATTAACATTTTTTAAATATTTATTTATTTGGCTGAGTTGGGTCTTAGGTCCAGTGCATGGGATGTTTGTTTTGGCAAGCGGGCTTCTCTCTAGTGGCAGTGTGTGGTCTTAGTTGCTCCAAGGCCTGTGGGGTCTTAGTTCCCAACCAGAGATCAAACCCGAGTCTCCTGCATTGGAATGGAGATCCTTAACCACTGGACCACCAGGAAAGTCCCAAGAATGGACTATTACTGAGCATAATCCATCCAACAATTCAATGTGGAGATGCTATTTGTATCCCCATTTTAGAGATGGGAAAACTGAGGCACAAAGGAGTTAGTTAGGTCACTCAGTTTGTAAGTGATGGAGCTCGGATTTGAGTCCAGGCAGCTTTTCTCCAGAGTCTGCACTGATAACCTCTGTGATAAAATTCCTTCCCCCAAATACCTATCCCCAATCCTGTGTGCCTGGTGGTGTGCAAGGCTTGGGGCCACATCTGTGAACAAATAGAGACTTCCTGTTCTCATGGAGTTTACAGTCCAGTGGAAAAGGCAGCTAATAAACATATCATCACACAAGACTATGTATTTTTGTTTCAAATTAGAGTATTTCCTAAGAAGGAGAATAATAGGGTAACATGAGAATATATAACTGGAGACAAATATGTTGGGGGGCATAGGGGAAGATTTGCTCAAAGGAGTCCCCTTTGATGCTGTAGTATTTAAGTTATGACTTGAAAGGAGAATAGGAGTCAACCAGGTGAAGAGCCAGGAAGAGCATTCCAGGGAGAGGGAATGGGGTATCTGAGAACCGGGACCACTTCAAGAGGAAAAACAGGGGGACCATGGGAGGTGAAGCCATCCAGATATGTGGGTCACAGCTGTTGTGGTTCAGTCGCTCAGTCGTGTCCAACCTTTCTAACCCCGTGGACTGCAGCACACTAGGCTTCCCTGGCCTTCACCGTCTCCCAGAGTTTGCTCAAATTCGTGTCCATTGAGTCAGTGGGTCACAGTAGGCCTTGCTAAAATGACTTGGGTTTCATCTCAAGATCAATGAAAAACCTTTTAAACATTTTATACAGGGAAGTAGCATAATTGTATTTGCAGTATGAAAAGACTCCTTCCAGAGGTGTATCAGTCAGTTTTTGCTGCATTACAAAGCACCCCAAATCTTAACGGCTTCAAGCAACCATCATTTATAGCTCAATTTGCTACAAGTTGACAACTGCAGCTGGGATCATCTGGACAGAATTACTTGCCTAGTTCACTCATACAGCTAGTCAGCTGGCAGGCTGGCTGGCGGTGGTTGATCTTAGATGGTCTTACTCATAAGTCTACTAACTGGCAAAGGCAATTGAAACTGACTAGACCTTGTGTCTCCATGTCTAACAAGCTAGCTCAGTCCTCTTCAAATGATGGCTGGTTTCCAAATTCAACAAGAGAAGGGAAGCTTTCAAACATCTGCTTGCGTTGTGGTTGTTAGTGCTCCATTTGCCTAGACAAGTTACATGGTCAAGCTCAGGTTGAAGGGATGAAGAGAAAAACCTCTTGACAAGAGGAGTTATAAAACACTATGTCTATTCATTTCCAGGCTGCTATATGAATTCGAAATGGTAAGCCTGAGGTTGTCTTCATTTACGGAAGAACTGAAAGCCAAGAGAAAGTTTAAAGCCAGTTTTGCTATGATTAGAGATGAACTTAGATCTGGTCATATATCAAGCTTTATTTTCTGCTTAGAATAACCAAGGGTCTGAGCATCTCTTTCAGATGTGCATCAGAGGAGTGTCTAAAAAGTGGTGTAGAAATATCTCCTCTTCTCATGGGGTTATCTGGGAATGACTTGGAATTCAAGAAGACTTTGAGATTGTTTCCCTAGAGTGAAATTTGGGCCATTTAGCATTTGGAGTGTGTTTCAGTGTTTTAGGCAAGACAACAGTGTGTACAGAGGCCCTGAGGCAAAGTAGGTGGCTTATTTGGGGAAATAGGAGGCATTAGTTTAATGTAACTGCAGTGGAGATGGCATGGGAGTAGACAGATTAGAAAAATATTTAGGAGGCAGAAAGAACAAGCCTTGCTGATGAACTTGATTGGAGTTTAAGAAAAGGGACATAGTCATGAGGACCTGCAGGTTGCTGATATCATTTCCTAAGGTGGAAAGATTAGGAGAGGATCAGAATATTTTGGTAGGGAAAAAGGTAATGGGCAGGCAAAAAAAAATAAGCATTCTGTCAATTTGGTCAAATATTGCTGAGATGCTGAGTAAACTGAGGACAGGAAATTGTCTATTCAAGTTGGTAACATGGAGGTAGCTGAAGATTTTGACGAGAACAATTTTGGTGGAGCAGTGATGATGGAAGCCAGATTGGAGTGTGTTAAGGAGTGAATCCCTAGGGGCTCAGTGGTAAAGAATCTGCTTGCAATGCATGAGACCTGAGTTTGATCCCTGGGTTGCCAGGATTCCCCAGGGAAGGGAATAGCAACCCACCCCAGAATTCTTGCCTGGGAAATCCCACAGAGCCTGGTGGGCTACAGGCTTGCAATGCATGAGACCTGGGTTTGATCCCTGGGTTGCGAAGATTCCCCAGGGAAGGGAATAGTAACCCACCCCAGAATTCTTGCCTGGGAAATCCTACAGAGCCTGGTGGGCTACAGTCCAAGGAGCTGAAAAGAGTTGGACACAACTGAGCTACTAACACTTTCACTCTCAAGGAATGAATAAAGGTGCATAAACTTCAAAAAGGAGCACAGAAATCCGGCATCATTTAGATATGGATCGGGGTTGGGGATCTATCTTGCTTTTATCTTTGCTTTTAAAAAATAAAAGCAGCAGCCTGTAGTTTATGTAAACTGTTGGAGTGGTCCAGTTGAAAGGGAGAGAGGGACTTGGGATCTAAAGTGTGTGTGAGTCAAGAGGTGATGATAAGGTTATTTTATTTTATTTGTTTATTTGGCTACACCAGGTCTTGGTTGCGGCACTCGAGACCTTCCGCCTTCATTGCAGCATGCGGGATCCTTAGTTGTGGCATGCAAACTCTTAGTTGTGGCATGGGGGTTCCAGTTCCCTGCCCAGGGATCAGACTTGGGCCCACAGAGTTGGAAGCACAGAATCTTAGCCACTGGACCACCAGCAAAGTCCCAGATTTTTAGCAAAGTCCCTCCTTTTAGGAGGGAATAATGAGAAAAAAGATGGAGGTGATACATGACGATTTGGTGCTGAAAGGATGAAGAATTTCCCATCAGCCAACTTTTATTTTCCCAGTGAAATATAAGACAAAGTCTTTAGCAGAGAGAAAGGAGATGAGAAGAGGGAGAAGGTGAACATATGAAATGGAGAGGGTGAGATAAGCATCCTAAAGAGAAAAACAGGGCTGCTGGGCCCAGCAGAGAGCCTACTGAAAACAGCATGGATTTAAAATCGTCTCCTTTTCTCCAGTAACATTTAAGTGCTGGCTTCAAAAACCTGGAGAAGTTGGAGTGCAAGTTGGGTTGAAGTTTTGCTGAATGAATTCCACAGGAAAGAAAAGGGCCAGGTGTTGAAGGGGTTTTCAGAGGAATGGGTTGTCCAGGTGAGACACAGAATCCAAGCTGGGCCAGAGTGGGAATGGAACCAGGAAGGGATGATGGAGGATGAGTTAGTGGTAGGCTTAGCGGAACAGAGGTTTGATGAGGTGAAAGACTGCGTTCTTGGAGGTAGTCTGGCATCGTCATCACCTGGGAGCTTGTTGGAAATGCAGACTGTCAGGCCTCAACCTAGATTTTCTGAATCCAAGTCTGCATGTTAACAATCCTCAGGTGGCTTATAGGTACACTGAAGATTTAGAAGCAAGGATCTACATTGTCTTGTGAAAAATAAATGGTGTTATTCTGGGCAGAGTGAGAAGTCAGTGAACCCCAAGATGTCTTACTCCTTTATTTTTTCCCCTTTAAAACAGATCTTGATTTAGCAGAAGTTCCCTTTTTAAAATTTGGTCCTGGGTTTTATTTTAATTTTATTATGCATAATCCCAAATGTATTTAGAAATGTAGTGAAAACCAGTCTACCAACATTAGTTTCACTAATTTTCAACTCGTGACCAATCTTGTTTTCTCTATAGCATCCCTTCCTGCACCCCAGCAAGACCCTCACCACCATCAAACAAGTTTATCTTGAATCAAATCTTGGACATGATATAATTTCTCCTGTAAATATTTCATCAACTACCTCTAAAAGACAAGCGCCCCCTTTTAAAACATAACCACTGTATCATCACCACATCCCAATAAGAATAAATTCTTCTTTTCAGATATCCAGTTAGTGTTCACCTATCTGCAGTTGCCATGTTTGTAATAATTTGTTTGCATGAGCATCCATCCAAATTACGGTCTAAACCTGGCAATTGGGTAATATGCCTCTTCTGTCTTTTATAATTTATAGGTTCTTTCTTTATCTCTTCTTTTTTTCCTTGAAATTTTATATTGAAGAAACAAAATGATTTGTCTTCTAGATTTTCCCAGAGTATTGGCCCAAGGTATCATTGAATATGTTCCACTAGGTAATTGGACCTAAAGAGAACTGCTTTTGAAAATACTTTTATGGCAAAATGTATAGCACATAAAATGTTTATGTATTAATACATACATATATACAGATAGCCTGGGCTTCCCAGGTGGCACTAGTGATAAGAACCCGCCTGCCCATGTAAGAGCTGCAAGAGGTGTGGGTTCAATCCCTGGGTTGGGAAGGTCCACTGGAGGAGGACATGGCAACCCACTCCAGTATTCTTGCCTCGAGAATCCCATGGACAGAGGAATCTGGCAGGCTACTATCCATAGGGTTGCGCCAAGTCAGACACAACTGAAATGACTTAGCCCACACGCATATATACATATAACCTGAAGAATAAGAATATCCTTGTAACACCTCCCTGGTGCCTTGTTTATATTTTTTATTTTGACTGTGCTGAGTCTTAGCTGTGGCACGTGGTCATCTTCAATCTTCGTTGCAGCATGCGGTCTCTTAGTTGCTTCATGTGAAATCTTGGTTGTGGCACGTGGGATCTAGCTCCCTGATCAGAGGTGGAACCTAGTTCCTCTGCACTGGGAGGGTGTAGTCTTAGCCACTGGACCACCAAGGAAGTCCCTGCCTAGTGTCTTGTGTGCATATGCATGCATTTTAATTGCTCAGTCGTGGCCGCAGGCCCACCAGGCTCCTCTGTCCATGGAATTCTCCAGGCAAGAATACTGGAGTGGGTTGCCATTCCCTTCTCCACGGGATTTTTCTGACCCAGGAATTGAACCCAGGTCTCTTGCACTGAAAGCATATTCTTTACCATCTGAGCCACCAGGAAGCCCCACCTAGTGCCTTTGAAGCCCTTCAGTAACATCCCTCTTCATTTACATACCTCTTCATAACCTACCTATCACAGAGATAGGTAATCTCTATCTTGGCTTCTGTAGTAATGATTTTTCTTCTAGTTATATATATATATATATGTATTTATATGTGTATATATATACACATGAGTATATATATATACACACACATATATATATACACATTCCTAACCTATTAGATTTTCTCTCGGCTTTTTTTTTTTTTTTTTTTTTTTTTTTCATTATTTTACCATGTGTTTATTCTTCAGTGTATGGACAAGTAGAACATCGGATTATTTGATAACAGTTGTTACTGCCATCTAGCTTGCAATATAAATATTAACTTCACATTGTCCGATAGCTTTCGCTCACCTTTCCACAGAAACTATTCTAGCTCACTACTGCTTCTCAAGAAACTCTCAAAGTTATGCTGTACTTTTATGCTACAGCCCCATTGCACGACTTTTGGTCATGGAAATGGTCAGGCCAATACCCCCTTTCTCTTTTTTTTTTTTTTAGGGGTTTCTTCACACTGAAATTTATTTATTTATTTTTTTTTTCTAAACTCTTGGAAGGCCTGCTGCAGATATCATGGTTTTTATTCCCATGAAGTATCCCACATACTTCAGTACATATTTCTGAATTTCCTAAGAATAGGGATATTCGGTTAATAACTGTAATAGTACAGTTGTCAACTTCAGTAATTTAACATGGATAAAATACTTTTATTAAATCTACTGTCTGTATTCTAATACTGTTAACTGACCCTCAGTGTCCTTTTTAGCACTTTTTCCTTCTAGTACAAGATCTAGTCCAGGATCAGATATTGCATTTCATTGTCATGTTGATAAAGTCTCTTTTAATCTGGAACACTTTTACAGCCTTTCTTTGTTTTTTATGATATTGTCATTGTTAAAGAATACTGCCCCTACTTTGTTTT
>NW_011494644.1:7094879-7116580 GCF_000754665.1 Bison bison bison
TTTGCTTGTCTGAAAAGCTTTTGATTTCTCCTTCATACTTGAATGAGATCCTTGCTGGGTACAATAATCTGGGCTGTAGGTTATTTTCTTTCATCATTTTAAGTATGTCTTGCCATTCCCTCCTGGCTTGAAGAGTTTCTATTGAAAGATCAGCTGTTATCCTTATGGGAATTCTCTTGTGTGTTATTTGTTGTTTTTCCCTTGCTGCTTTTAATATTTGTTCTTTGTGTTTGATCTTTGTTAATTTGATTAATATGTGTCTTGGGGTGTTTCTCCTTGGGTTTATCCTGTTTGGGACTCTCTGGGTTTCTTGGACTTGGGTGATTATTTCCTTCCCCATTTTAGGGAAGTTTTCAACTATTATCTCCTTCTCTCGGCTTTTTGAATTGTATATAAATGTAATCAGACCATACATATTTTCCCATGACATTTATTTTGCTCAACATTTTATTTTTGAGATTCATTCTGTTTATGTATGTAACTGTAGTTCATTCATTTTTGCTGACATATAGTAATCTACCATGTGGATGTGCTACAATTCATTTATCCATTCTACTATTGATGGACATTTGGTTTTCCCCCTCAGTTTGGGGGTATCATGAATAACACTGCTCTGATTGGTCTTGTACATGCCTTATGGACTTGGGCAAGAATTTATCCAAGCTATATACCTAGGAGGGAAAGTGCTGAGTCATAGAGTATGTGTAAGTTCAACTTTACAAGAAAATGCCAAATTATTTTCTGCAAGTTGATTTTGTTCCCTTCCAAATCCTTACACCTTTTCATTTTTGTTGTCGTGGCCTTATTATACCAGCTAAGTTTTCTAATACAATATAATAGAAATGGTGATGGCCATTATCCTTTTCTCATTCTGATCACAAAGGGAAAACATTCAACATTAAATTGATTTTTTTTTTTTTTGGTTGAATGGGGTTTTTTTTAGAGTTTTCTCTCTTATCAGATTAAGAAAATTCCTATTTCTTCTTTGCTTGGAGTTTTTTTAAATTATGAATTATTTTTGAATGTTATTGAATACTTTTTCTGTGTCTTTTCTGATGATAAAATGATTTTCCTATTTTATTCTTTTAGTACAGTGAATTATACTGATTAATTCTCCCTTTTTTCTAGCTTTATTGACATATTGACATATATATATGTTTAAGGTAAACGTAATGATTTGATACGTGTGTCTATAGTGAACTGATTGCTACAATAAGGTTAGTTAACACTTTCATCCTCACATAATCACCTTTTTGTGTTTGTGATGATAACATTTAAGATCTACTCTCTTAACAACTTTCAAGAATGTGAAAGTGAAAGTGATAGTTGCTCAGTCGTGTATGCCTCTTTGTGACCCCAGGGACTGTAGCCTGATGGGCTCCTCTGTCCAGGAGATTTCCCAGGTTAGAATACTGGAGTGGGTTGTCGTTTCCTTCTCCAGGGGATCCTCCCCACCCAGGGATTGAGCTCGGGTCTCCTACATTGCAGGCAGATTCTTTACCATCTGAGCCACTAGCGAAGCCCTTAAGAATATAGCACAGTATTATTGAGTCTGGCTAGCAAAACTTTTTCATTTTATAGCGGAAAGTTTGCACCCTTTGACCAACATCTCCCCAATTTCCCCCATGCCTCAGCCCCTGGCAACTACCATTCTACTATTTTTGTGAATTTGAATTTTATAGATTCCACATATAAGTGAGAACATATAGTATTTATCTTTCTCTGACTTAAAAAAAAAGTTATTTGGCTGCTTTGGGTCTTAACTGCAGCATGTAGGATCTTCATTTGCCTCGTGCAAGATCTTTTGTTGTGGCTCATGGACTCTGTAATTGCAACTCTCGGGCTTAGTTGCCCCCTCGGCATGTGGGATCTTAGTTCCTTGGTCAGAGATCAAACCCACGTCCCTTGCATTGCAAGGCAGATTCTTAGTCACTGGAACACCAGGGAAGTCCCCCTGTCTGACTTAGCTCACTTAGTATAATGTCCTTAGGATCCATCCATGTGTCACAAAAGGCAGGGTTTCCTTCTTTTTTTCTGGCTGAATAATATATGTTTGTGTGTGTGTGTGTGTGTGTGTGTGTGCATGCCCACCACATTTTCTTCTTCCATTCATCCATTGATGAACACTTAGGTTGTCTTTGTTTTTGGGAACAGTGCTGCAAAGGACATGAGGGTGTAGATATCTCTTTGAGACAGTGATTTCATTTCTATTGGCTATACATCCAGAAGTGGGATTGCTGGTGATATGATAGTTCTATTTTTCAAGTTTTTGAAGGATCTCAATACTATTTTCCACAGTGCTAAGTCACTTTAGTAGTGTTCGACTCTTTGAGACCTCATGGACCTATAGCCCATCAGGTCCTCTGTCCATGGGATACTCCAGGCAAGAATGCTGAAGTGGGCTGCCATTTCCTTCTCTAAGGGATCTTCCTGACCCAGGGATCAAACCCACATCTTTAGGTCTCCTGGGTTGGCAGGCAGATTCTTTACCACTAGCCCCACCTGGGAAGCCTGGTTTCCGCAGTCGCTCCAGCAGTTTATGTTTCGACCAACGGTGATCCAGGATTCCCTTTTCTCCACAGCCTCACCGACACTTGCTGTTACTTGTCTCTTTGATAACACTCATTCTAATAGGTGTGAAGTGATATCTCATTGTAGTTTTTATCTGCATTCCATTGGTGACTAGTGATGCTGAGCATCCTTTTACGTACCTGTTGGTCGTTTGTGTGTTCTTTGGAAAAATGTCTGTTAAGTTCTTAGCCCATTTTTTTTCTTAGCCAATTTAAAAATCAGATTATCACTAAATCTGACATGGAGTTATACAAGTTCGTTATATATTTTGGATATTAACTTCTTTTCAGATAGATGATCAGCTTAAATGGGAAAAATTTTTGAAAAAGAATAGGTACGTGTCTATGTATGACTGAGTTGCTCTACTGTGCATCAGAAACTAACACAACATTGTTAACTATACTCCAAAACAAAACAAAAAATTTAAAAAGATAAATGGTTAGCAAATATTCCCCCATTTGGTAGGTTGCCTTTTTATTTTGCTTTTTTATTTTATTTTATTTATTTTGCTTTTTTATTTATTTTATTTTTGCCTTTTTATTTGACTGTGGGTTTTGCCGTGCCAAAGTTTTTAGTCTGATGTAGCCCCACTTGTTGATTTTTGCTTTTGTTGCCTATGCTTTCGTTGTCATACACCAAAAATTGTTGCTAAGACCAATGTCGAAGACGCTTTTCCCATGCTTTCTTCTGGTAGTTTTACCATTTTGGATCTTCTATTTAAATCCTTAATCCATTTCCAGATAATTTTTGTGGGTGGTATAAGATAGGAGTTCAATTTTATTATTTTGCACGTGCATGTCCAGTTTTCCCACCATTTATGGAAGAGATTATCCTTTCCCTATTGACTACTCTTGGCTCCCTTGTAAAATGTTAGTTGACTTTACATGTGTGGGTTTATTATCTAGGCTTTGATTCTTTTTTCCTTGATCTATGTGTCTGTTATTATGCCAATACCATACTGTTATATTATTATAGCTTTGAAATAAATCATTAAGTATGATGCCTTCAGCTTTATTCTTCCTTCTCAGAATTGCTTTGGCTCTTCAGAGTCTTTGTGGTTCCATACAAATTTTAGGGTCACTTTTTCTATTTTTCTGGAAAATGCATTGGGATTTTGATAGAGATTGCTTTGAATATACAAATGTTTTTGGGTAGAATGAACATTTTAGCAATATTCTTCTGATCCACAAACACAGGATATTTTTCCATATTTGTGTCTTCAATTTCTGTCATCAATACTTTATAATCTACCATGTACTTTCATATCCTTGGTTAAATTTACCTGTAAGTATTTTATTTTTTTAATGCTTTTATAAACAGCATTCTTTACTTCTTTTTCAGGTAGTTCATTGTTGGTGTATAGAAATGCATCTTTTATAGGTTTATTTTTGTATCTACAACTTTATTGAACTCATTTACTAGTTTTAACATTTTTTTTCTTTTTGGTGGAGTCTTTAGGATTTTCTATGTATAAGATTATATCATCTGCAAACAAAGACACTTTTACTTATTTCTTTATGGTCTGGATGCTTTATATTTCTTTTCCTTGCCTAAATGTTCTGGCTAGGACTTCTAGGGCTATACTGAATAGAAATGTTGAGACGGAGCACCTTTGTTTTATTCTTAGTCTTAGTAGGAAACCTTTCAGCCTTTCACCATTGAGTATGATATAAGCTGTGGGTTTGTCATTTATGGCCTTTATCATGTTGTTGTTCAGTCGCTCAGTCATGTCCGGCTCTTTGCGACCCTATGCACTGCAGCACATCAGGCTTCCCTGTCCTTCACCATCTCCTGGAGCTTGCTCAAACTCCTGTCCATAGAGTCGGTGATGCCATCCAACCATCTCATCCTCTGTCATCCCCTTCTCCTCCTGCCTTCAATCTTTCCCAGCATCAGGGTCTTTTCCAGTGAGTTAGTTCTTTGCATCAGGTAGCCAAAGTATTGGAGCTTCAGCCTCAGCATCAGTCCTTCCAATGAATATTCAGGACTGATTTCCTTTAGGATTGATTGGTTTGATCTGCTTGCAGTCCAAGGGACTCCCAAGAGTCTTTTCCAACACCACAGCTAAAAAGCATCAATTCTGCGGCACTCAGCCCTCCTTATGCTCCAACTCTCACATCCTTATATGACTACTGGAAAAACCATAGCTTGGACTAGATGGACCTTTGTTGGCAAAGTAATGTCTCTGTTTTTTTAATGCACTGTCTAGGTTTGTCATAGCTTTTCTTCCAAGGAGCAAGCATCTTTTAATCTCATGGCTGCAGTCACCATCTGCAGTGATTTTGGAGCCCAAGAAAATAAAGTCTGTCACTGTTTCCATTGTTTCCCCATCTATTGCCATGAAGTGATGGAACTGGATGCCATGATCTTTGTTTTTTGAATGTTGAGTTTTAAGCCAGCCTTTTCACTTTGCTTTCACCTTAATCAAGAGGTTCTTTAGTTCCTCTTTGCTTTCTGCCATAGGATGGTTTCATCTGCATATCTGAGGTTATTATGTTAAGGTATACCCAGTTTTTTGAGAGTTTTTTTTTAATCATAAAAGGATGTTGAATCGTGCCGGGTACTTTTCTGCGTCTGTTTTTAAAATTTTTATTTATTTATTATTTTTTGTTGCACTGGGTCTTCATTGCTTTGTGCAGGCTTCCTCTCTAGTTGTGATGAATGGGGCTACTCTTTGTTGCAGTGAGGGGGCTTCTCATTACAGTGGCTTCTCGTTGCAGAGCACAGGCTCTAGGCTCTCAGACTTCAGTAGTTCTGACACACAAGCTCAGTAGTAGTGGTTCATAGGATGTTACTCCACAGCAGGTGGAATCTTCCTGGATCAGGGATCGAAACTATGTCCCTTGCATTGACAGGAGGATTCTCATCCACTGCACCACCACGAAGTCCCTTTTCTGCATCCACTGAGATGATCATATGATTGTTATCCTTCATCCTATTAATGTGGTGTGTCATGTTTATTGATTTGCATGTGTTGAACCATGTCTGCATCCCAGACATAACCTCACTTGAGGATGGTGTATGATCCTTTTAATGCACTGTTGAATTCAGTTTGTATTTTGTTGAGGATTTTTGTATCTATACTCATCAGTGAAATTGGCCTATGGTTTTCTTTTCTTGTAGTGTCCTTATCTGGCTTTGACATCATGGTCATCCTAGTTTGTGAAATGAGTTTAAGAATTCTGTACTCTTCAATATTTTGAAAGTGTTTAAGAAAGACTGCTGTTAATTCTTCTTTAAACGTTTGTTAGAATTCATCAGGGAAACCATCTAGTCCTGGAGTTTTCTGTGTTGAGGTTTGTGATTAGTGATACAATTTCCTTACTTGTTATTGGTCTGTTCATATTTTCTATTTCTTAATGATTCAGTCTTGGGAGGTGGGATGTTTCTAGGAATTTATCCATTTTTTCTTAGATTATTCAATTTGTGGACATATAATTGCTCACAGCAGTCTCTTATGATCCTTTGAATTATTGTTGTAATGTCTCTTCTTTCATTCCTGATTTCAACTATTTGGGTTCCCTTTTCTTTTTTTCTTAATTAGTCAAGCTAATTCCTGATGGCTTCCTGACTTCCCTGATGGCTCAGATGGTAAAGCGTCTGCCTACAATGTGGGAGACCCAGGTTCGATCCCTGGGTGGGGAAGATCCCCTGAAGAAGGAAATGGCACCCCACTCCAGTATTCTTGCCTGGAAAATCCCATGGACGGAGGAGCCTGGTAGGCTACAGTCCATGGGGTCACAAAGAGTCAGACACCACTGAGCGACTTCACTTTCACTTTTCACTTTCAGTCAAGCTAAAGCTTGGTCAATTTTATATTTTTAAAAAAACTATTAATTATGTTGATCCTTTTTATTTTTCTTTCTAGTCTTCATTTCATTTATTTCTACTCCAACCTTTTTTTATTTCTTTCTCTCTGCTAATTTTGGGCTTGGTTTGTTCTTCTAGTTCGTGAGGTGTAAAAATTTCTGGAGGGGCACAGAGCTCATGGTTTGCCCAGAAAGGGGGATATGCATAAGAGGACAGGAGCTAGCCTGAGCTAGGCTAAAAGTTTTTCTGAGTATTGTGAGGATAAGGACACCTAAAAATTCATTCTCCTTCCTTTCCCCATGCCTTCTCAGCTTCCGGATAGGAGGGTGGGGGGCTCCTGAGCAAGGAAGAGCCTTCAGGTTTCTTCTGGGGTTCCCAGAGCTTTGGGCAGGCAGTGCACATCCCCTGGTGCCACCTGACCTCATCCCCCAGCTTAGGGCAGCTTCTCTCTGCCTGTGAGCACCAGGGTCTACAGGATGACAGATGGTGATACAGTTCCCTTGATCACATCATTCTCATCCACCACCACGAGTCGGTGACTCCCTGCTTCCACTAGCCTGCTGAGAAAGGTCTCCAGAGCCTCATGCAGGTGGCACTTGAAGCTACATTTAAAGTACTGTGATTGATTTTTCAGGGCTTTGACTACAGGCACATCTAGGTTGTGGTAGATCTTTTATGCTGCCTGATGGATAACATCACTGAAGAAGGAAATGGTAACCCACTCTAGTGTTCTTGCCTGGGAAGTCCCATGGACAGAGAAGCCTGACCGGCTACAGTCCAGAGGATCCCAAAGAGTCGGACGTGACTGAAGTGACTTAGCACGGATAACATCAAATGTGGAATAGATGTTCACCACCTGACCTTCCTCGTTCACTGGCAGATCCTGTACAGAGATGCCCAGAGCCGTGTCAGTGGGGTCATAGTGCAGAACATGGCAATGCTGGCATAGAAGCTAATCTTCTATTAGACTTAGACATGAATTCTGGCTTAAGAGCTCAGTGATAAACACTTTGAGGAACATGAGAATGCACTTGTGGGTGAGGGTGTACAAGATGTTGCTTGATTCTGGGTCAACAACTGGCAGCCTGTGGATCTTGTTCTGAATTAATGAAAAGACAGCATTAAGCAAGTTGGCATTAGAAGAAATGCAGACAAGTGGTTTGAAGAAGTCCTGTATATACACCTCCTTTCAAGTTTCTATTTTGTATTCTTCCAGCTCATAGCTCTGGAACCAAGGCTGACATATAGTAATAGTGCAGGATATTGATGAAATTGGTGATAATCCACATGCCCACAAGTCCTTGCTTTTTAGTATCCAGAAAGGGGCAACTTGTATACCTGCAGGGAAGTAGCAAATACAACCAAATTGGAGCTTGTGAGACTCAGGTCATAGCAGCCAGAAACTTTATAAGGGAAGGGTATATGCTACTGGTGGATTCTGGGGTCTCTCTCTCTTTTAATTAATTAATTTTATTTATTTTTGGCATGCAGGACCCTTGTCGTGGCATATGGGATTTTTCATTTGGTGTGAGGGCTCTTCCTTGTGGTATGTGGGCTTCTCTCTAGTTTTGGGGCATAGGCTCCAGAACACCTGGGCTCAGCAGCTGCCACATGTGAGCTCTGTAGTTTTGGCATCTGAGTTTAGTTGCCCCACCACATGTGGGATCTTAGTTCCCTGACCAGAGATCAAACCTGCATCCCCTGTGTTGGAAGATGGATTCTTAACCAGTGGACCCCCAGGGAAGTCCTGATTTTGGAGCCTCTTGAGTACGTTCATTTTTCCAGAGTTGGAAACTCTTCAAAAAGTGACCATCTCCATTGCAAGAGGCCCTGGCTGGGTTCATTTGCTCTAGGAACCTCACTTTCTTTTTTTTTTATTATAAAGGTACTATTGCTTTGGTGCTTCCCTCATGGCTCAGACGTTGAAGAATCTGCCTGCAATGTGAGAGACCTAGGTTCGATCCCTTGGTTGGGAAGATCCCCTGGCAAAGGGAACGGCTACCCCCTCCAGTATTCTTGCCTGGAGAATTCCATGGACAGAGGAGCCTGGCGGGCTACAGTTCGTGGGATCACAAAGACTCAGACACAACTTAGCAACTAGACAACTACAACAACAACAAAATAGATAATGTATTTCCTGTGTTTCATGAAGTTAACTAGTTGCTATTATAGGTACAGTAAGAATTAACTCTGTTTTCTGACCTCCTGAGAATAATATTTTAAGGTAAGTGTTAGTCGTGTCCAGCTCTTTCTGGAACCCATGGACTGTAGCCCACCAGACTCCTCTGTCCAGGTACGGAATTGCCTATTCATTGAACACAACTCAATAACTGGAGTTGACTAATGATAGACCAGGGAACAGTCAGGCACAGTGTAGTAAATTATGTTCTGTCATCTTATAATTCTTAATAATTCAGCTGTCGCTCTAGACATTTTTGTGTCTTTGTCTGGAGAATGGAGAGAAATAAAATTTAGGCTGCTATTACAGACAAGGTAAAAATCTGGGGTGTCGGGGGAAGGAAAGGCTTCACAGAGAAGACTCTAAAATTGGGTGCTGCATGTGAGTGAAAGTTCACGAAGGTGACATGGGGAGAAAGAGAGGGCATTCTAGACAGAAGGAACAAGATGGACACAGATCACAGATGGAAGACATCTTCGCTGGGAATAGAGAGGCTGTGTGCATTTGTGAGAAAGAGTTCAGGAAGGCAGATTGAAGGGGCAGGGTGGGGGCCAGGTAATATGGTGTCCTTAAGAGTTAGACAAGCCTGGGACCAGACTCCTGCTTGGCCTCTAATTAGCTCTGCAATCTTGAGCAAGTACCTCTGTAATATTCTTAATTCTCTATGTGTAAATTCATAAAAACAAACTAGTACCTACCTCCTAGGATTACTGTGAGTTTGAAATAAGAGAGTCCGTTTGAAATGCTTAAAATGACACTTGATCACGAGGTATCATTTAGGGGCTCAGTCAATAGAAGCGTGCGGTTGCTATTGTTACTGTCACACTAGTAACAATGTGTGTGTGGGTATACACACTAATAACAATAGTGCTTTTATGTGAATCAAGGGACTAGATTATGAAATGGTTTAGAGACCATGTTTAAGAGTACAGGCTTTTTCTTTTAGGTCAATGTTTCTAAAATGTGGTCAATTAATCTATAAAATTAACAGTCCTCAAGCAGCTTCTGTGGCAAAAGCAATGAAAAGATATCTGTTTAAAAATTTTATGAATTTGAAATGGAAGAAAAATTATCAAATACCATTATGCTCTTAATAAGGGTTCACACGTAGAGATGGCTCAAATTGGACAGACTCTTAAGGTGTAGTTAAAATTAGTAGGATATCGTTTATTTTAGTTATATCATTGGAATATTATTGTTTATGTGTGTAAAGTTTGCATTTTTTCTTGTTACTCTTGTGTTATGACTCTGATTAACAAAAATAGATTAATGACTGAAAAAGTGATTCATTGAAATGTAAAAGCAATGATAAAAATAGTACAAAAACTACAATTCAGAAGAATAATTAGTGAACAGGATTTCAGGATCTTTTGGAACAAGAGCATCTGTGAACATGATGAATTCACTCAAGCAGCTGAAAGGGAAAGTGTGAATGGGAAGGGTGGCTATGAATATCTAAAAACAGGATTTTATTGAACCAGCGGTTTGTTCTCCTCTTGTCTCCAGTGTGCACTCTGTATTAGAAACCTCTGTCAGAATGCTTAGTGATGCTCTCAGTGGTTTTACATCATTCCCGAAACAGAATAACCTGGAGACTTCCCTGGTGGCCCAGTGGTTAAGATTCCTTTTTTTAATGCAGGGGGCATGGGTTCAGGGAATGAAGATGCACATGCTATGCAGCGCAACCAAAAAATAAGCAAATGAAAAAACAAAATAGAATAACTTTATGGGTCAACCTGGAGAAGGAAATGGCACCCCACTCCAGTATTCTTGCCTGGAAAATTCCATGGACAGAGGAGCCTGGTGGGCTACAGTCCATGGGGTCACAAAGAGTCGGACACAACTGAGCATGCTTGCCTGTGGGTCAGCCAGTAGTTTTTCCTGAAGCAGGCACAAAATAATATTTTCTGGTATGAAATTGATGTGTTTTATTTCTAAATGCGAAGAGGCCAGAACAGTAGCATCCACAGATGCAAGCCATGCTAGGGCCAACACGTTTATAAAACTGGCCTCAAACTCGGGACAAATAAAATGCTGGGAGAGGAAGCCAAAGCAGTCCTGGGCAAACCTAATGTCAGGACAGGATGCTGCATAGCGCAAATGACACACAAAGATGTGGAGCTCTTCTTATTGTAATGATGACAGCCAGATTTTGTTTTCAGTTCAGTTCAGCCCCTCAGTCATGTCTGACTCTTTGCGGCCCCGTGGACTGCAGCATGCCAGGCTTCCCTGTCCATCGCCAACTCCTGGAGCTTACTCAGACTCACGTCCATTAACTCGGTGATGCCATCCAACCGTCTCATCCTCTGTCATCTCCTTCTCTTCCTGCCTTCAATCTTTCCCAGCATCAGGGTCTTTATAAATTTTTTTTTAATAGTTGAGTAATTTATTTTGCTTTATAGTTAAGTAAAACTATAAAACAAAACTATATTTTGTTTTATAGTTGAGTAAAACCACAGAAAGGGAAAGATATACTTAACTGAATGCAGAGTTCCAGAGAATAGCAAAGAGAGATAAGAAGGCCTTCTTAAATGAACAACGCAAAGAAATACAGGGAAGCATAAGAATGGGAAAGACTAGAGATCTCTTCAAGAAAATTAGAGATATCAAGGGAACGTTTCATGCAAGAATGGGCACAATAAAAGACAGAAATGATGAGGACCTAACAGAAGGAGAAGAGATTAAGAAGAGATGGCAAGAATACACAGAAGAACTGTACAGGAAAGATCTTAAGGACCCAAATAATCACGATGATGTGGTCACTTACCTAGAGCCGGTCATCCTGAAGTGTGAAGTCAAATGGGCCTTAGGAAGCATCACTATAAACAAAGCTAGTGGAGGTGATGGAATTCCAGCTGAGCTACTTTAAATACTAAAAGATGATGCTGTTAAAGTGCTTCACTCAATGTCAGCAAACTTGAAAACTCAGCAATGACCACAGGACTGGAAAAGGTCAGTTTTCACTCCAGTCCCAAAGAAGAGCAGTACCAAAGAATGTTCAAACTAACACACAGTTGTGCTCATTTCACATGCTTAGCAAAGTTATGCTCAAAATCCTTCAAGCCAGGCTTCAGCAGTACTTGAATCGAGAACTTCCAGTTGTACAAGCTGAGTTTCGAAAAGGCAGAGGAATCAGAGGTCAAATTGCCAACATTTGTTGGATCATGGAGAAAGTAAGGGAATTCCAGAAAAACATCTACTTGTGCTTCATTGACTATGCTAAAGCCTTTGACTGTGGGTCAGAACAAACCATGGTAAATTCTTAAAGAGATGGGACTATCAGACCACTTTACTTGTCTCCTGAAAAACCTATATGTGGGTCAAGAAGCAACAGTTAGAACCAGACATGAAACAACTGGCTGGTTCAAAATTGGGAGAGGAGTACAACATGGCTGTATATTGTCACCCTGCTTATTTAACTTCTATGCAGAGAGTGTGTGTGTGTGTGTGTTAGTCGCTCAGTCATGCAGAAATGCTGGGCTGGATGAATCACAAGCTGGAATCAAGATTGCTGGGAGAAGTATCAACGTCTCAAATGATGCAGATGATACCACTCTAATCGCAGAAAGTGAAGAGAAACTAAAGAGTCTCTTGATGAGGGCAAAAAGAGAGTGAAAAAGGTGGCTCAAAACGCAACATTACAAAAATTAAGATCATGCCATCCAATCCTATCACTTCATGGAAAATAGAAGGGAAAAAAATGGAAGCAGTGGCAGGTTTCCTTTTCTTGGGCTCTGAGATCACTGAGGACAGTGACTGCAGCCGTGAAATTAAAAGATGCTTGCTCCTTGGAAGGAAGACTATGACAAACCTAAACAACGTCTTAAAAAGCGGAGACATCACTTTGCCTACAAAGGGCCATATAATCAGAGCTATGGTTTTTCCAGTAATCACGTGTGGTTGTGAGAGTTGAACCATAAAGAAGGCTGAGCACCCAAGAATTGATGCTTTTGAATTGTGGTGCTGGAGACTCTGAAGAGTCCCCTGGACTACAAGGAGATCAAACAGGTCAATCCTAAAGGAAATCAACCCTGAATATTCACTGAAGGACTGATGCTGAGGCTGAAGCTCCCATACTTTGGTCACCTGATGGGAAGAGCTGACTCATTGGAAAAGACCTTGATGCTGGGAAAGACTGAAGGCCAAAGGAAAAGGGATGAGGATGAGATGGTTAGATAGCATCACCAACTCAATGGACATGAGTTTGAGCAAACTCCAGGAGACAGTGGAGGACTGAGGAATCTAGCATGCTGCAGTCCATGGGGTTGGAAAAAGTTGGACATGACTTAATGACTGAACAGCAACAACAACAAAACTGTTAGTGGGAATAGAATAAACCAGCTCTTTGCCCTCTGTGGTACCCATATGAAAGAGAAAGACATACCTTATAATTTTGAATTCTCATTATCATTTCATCTAATATTTTTGTGAGATATGATGCAGATTAGAAGTGTATTTGAGGGCATGCTGATGAAGGACCAGGCATGTGTCCAGCAAAAAGGTTTGGTATGTCAGTATCAACTTTTTTTTTTTTAATATTTATTTGTTTATTTTTTGGCTGCCTCTCGTCTCAGAGGATGAGATGGTTGGATGGCATCACCGACTTGATGGACATGAATCTGAGCAAGCTTCGGGAGTTGGTAATGGACACGGAAGCCTGGCACGCTGCAGTCCATGGGGTCGCAAACAGTCAGACACGACTAAGCAGCTGAATTGAACTAAATGGGTCCTAGTTGTGGCAGGCAGACTCGGTAGTTGCGGCTTACAGGTTTAATTGACCATGGGGCATGTTGGATCCTACTTCCCCAACCATGTTGGGACCCACGCCCCCTGCATTGGAAGGCAGATTCTTAACACTGGAGCACCAAGGAAGTTCCCATATCTATTGCTACAAAAATGTACAGCCACTTCAAAACCTCACCGCTTAAATAATAGGAATTGATTAATCTCATGAGTCTGTCGGCCAGTGGAGTGGTTCTTCTCATCTCAGCTAGGCTTACCCTGGTGTCAGTGACAAGATGTGAGCAGGACCAGCTGTGTATTTTGTGGAGCTCAGAGCAAAATGCTGGGCCCCTTATTTAGACATTATGAAGAATTTTAAAGTAATGACAACAGAACATTAAACCAAGCATGGGATCTTGCTTACCGTAGGACCCTGTGTGACTGCAAAGGCCAAGAACCATGAAGCCAGTCCTAGCTGTGGGTCATCGTGTAGGTATCTCTGCTGCCCTCAGCTGGGTTCTTCCCTCTGTCTGAGTAGCAGTGTGGCTAGTCTGGGTTAGACTTGGCTGGGACAACAGGGGTAGCTATACTCTGTCCATTTCATCCTTTAGCAGGCTGGCCCAAGCATGTGCATGTGGCAAAGAGACAGGAGGAAGGACAGGCAAGCCCAAACACGCAGGCACTTCTCAGGTCTCTGCCTTGTCACATTTGCTGCTGCCCACTGCATGAGTGGTGGACTCACTGCATGAGTGGAACCACTGTGTGCTTCCCAGGGGGCACTAGAGGTAAAGAGACCACCTGTCCATGCAGGTAGACATAAAAGACTCAGATTCGATCCCTGGGTCGGGAAGATCCCCTGGAGGAGGGCACAGTAACCCACTCCGGTATTCTTGTCTGGGGAATCCCATGGACAGAGGAGCCTGGTAGGCTGCCATCCATAGGGTTGCACAGAGTCGACATGACTGAAGCAACTTAGGAAGCACGCACGTACGCACATTGGGTCACAGCAACTCCTATGGCCAACCCAGAAGTAGAGGGGGAGGGTGCTATCACACTATGACAAAAGGATGAAGAATTAGGGCCGCTTTTGCCTTGTACCTCCCTCGACTACTCAAAACCAGCTGTATCCGAGTGCTAAGATTGCACATTGTCTTATTTACTAAGAACAGTTAAGAATGGTGATCTTCGCTAAGTGGTGAAGAAGGAACGAAAATTGTTAGCACCATCAAATCTCCACAACAGAGCATATGTCTTTTCCATGTGTCTTGCGAAGAAATGGGTGGCTTGGACTAAAACTGTTTTTCTACCCTAAAATGTGCTGGCTATCCAGGGGGAACGTACTCATGTGAAAAACTGAAACGAGGGAGGAGATAAAATTTCTTTATAACACTAATAATGCCAGGAAAAACCAGAAACCAGAAATCATCCTTGTCATTACTGGTGAGGAAATGTTATCTCAAAGGTTTCCAGTGGGTGTCAACATGCCATGGGCAATAGGTTGAAAATCTCAAACCTCTCATTTCAACCTCATCAGATATTAAGTGCAGAAGATAACATATCAGGAAATTGAACTGTGATGCAAGAGGCTTTGTCAGCCAACAATGAGTCTTCCCTAACACTTGATTTTTTTCCATTTTCTGGAGAAAGACATCAGTGACACTGGGCATGTTTAAAAACCATTTAGTGTGCCAGAAAACATGGAGAAATTCTTTCCTGAGCTGAACCCAAACAGAAAACTTTAGAAATGCATTTGTATCTGTTGTCCAAGTTAAAACATCCAAGGACATCCCTGGTGGTCCAGTGGTTGAGAATCTGCCTGCCAAGGCAGGGGACATGGGTTTGATCCCTGGGCAGAGAAGATCCCACATGCCAACTAGGGCAACTAGGGGCACAAGGGGCAACTAGGCTGGTGCCCCACAGATAATGAGCTCAAGTTCTGGAGCCCACATGCCGCAACTACTAAAACCTGCAACCTAGAGTCCATGCTCCCCCCGCTACGAGAAAAGCCATGGCAATGAGAAGGCCATGCACGGCAACTAGAGAGTAGCCCCTCCTCCCCACAGCGAGAGAAAGCCCATGTGCAGCAGAGAAGACCCAGCACAGCAAAAAATAATAAATATTTTTAGAAATCAAACCATACAGCCTTTGACTTAACTGCTTGTAAAACTGGCCTTCAGTGAGAGACTTCACCACTGTTTCTAGGTATATGTCCCCATCCAAATATACACAGCACAGTATGTAGGGCCACCGAGCATTTGCTGCCCATCATTCTCAGTTACGGGCTTCCCAGCTGGCACTAGTGGTAAAGAATCGGCCTGTCAATGCAGGCAATGCAGGTTCGATCCCTGGGTCAGGGAGATCCCCTGCAGTAGGAAATGGCAATCCACTCCGGTATTCTTGCCTGGGAAAACCCATGGACAGAGGAGCCTGGCAGGGTACAGTGCATGGGGTCTCAAAGAGTTGACTATGACTGAGCGACTGAGCATGCATACATTTGTAGTTTTGCTTTCTAATTTAGCAGAGCAAGAGAAATGGAATCTGTCATTAATCCAGATACACATATACATGTGCATATTATGTACTCTAAAGATTGATTGCAAATAATAGTATCCTTTTTGCTGATTTGTTATTCCTCACCATTCTACCTTTGCTATTTCAACTTTCTATCCAAACTCTGGATCTGAGTACCTTTGAATAGTTCTTTTTAGTAAGCCTGGTATACGGCACCATCTAAACTCTTGCTACCTGTTATCCAAAATTCAGGTACCAAGTGTATGTATCCCTTGCTATATGAACTTGATTTCCAAACTCAAGGTCAGGAGATAAATAGGTTTGATAACAGGGAATACTTGAATACTATTAATTTTAAGTTATATATTAATTTTATTATTTAAAACTTTTGTGAATGTTTACCTAAAATTGGAGGTTTTCATATGCTCCATGCAGCTAATAAGAGGTTATTAGGCACTGAAAATTTAAGAAACACTCCTTTCCTTTAGGGAATGGGAGGGGGTGGAGATCACTGAAAGAGATTTTAAATAGAGGGGAAAATATAATCAGATCTGCATTTTCAGACTATTCAGGAAAAGAGTGTTGAGTTTGGAAGATGGCACATAAAATTCCATACTGGGGACTTCCCTGATGGTCCAGTGGTTAGGAATCCACCTGCCAATGCAGGGAACATGGTTTGATCCTGGTCCAGGAAGATCCAACATGCTGCGGAGCACCTAAGCTTGGGCGCCACAGTTACTAATCTCGCGTGCCACAGCTACTAAAGCCTGCATGCATAGAGCCTGTGCTCCACAAGAGAAGCCACTGCAATGGGAAGCCTATGCTCTGTAACTGGAGAGTAGCCCCTGCTCACTGCAACTAGGGAAAGCCCGCATGCAGCAACAAAGACCTAGCTCAGCCATAAATCAATTAATTAAAATAAGTAAACAAATGAAGGTACCTGTGTTCCCCCCAAAAACTTAATACTGGCCGACTTTATTCTTTCTACAAACATTCAGGAACCTACTGAACAGAGCTTGTATTGGAGGATACAAGAATGGAAAGATTGCAATGGGGGTCTATTGTCCCGAGTCCAGCCTCGTGGAAGTGACCACTATTCAAACAAATTACCCAACGATTAAATCACAATTGTGTTAAGTCCTGATGAAGAATCAGGAGTGGCTCTGAGAGATGGCACGGAGATAGAAACCGTTCTTAGAGAAAGGTGAGACATGAAGGTGAGAGAGGAAGGAGATGAAAGATGATTCCAGTTTTCTAGTTTAGAGCCTGAGGTTATTGACAGAAAAAGGAGGGCGGATTTAAGAGGAAGTGATTTGCCATCTTTTGATAATTAAGTGCTGTGCTATGCTGTGCTTAGTCACTCAGTCGTGTCCTTCTTTTCGAGACCTATAGCCCACCAGGCTCCTCTGTCCATGGGGATTTTCCAGGCAAGAATACGGGATTGGCTCGTCCTCCTTCAGGTGATCTTCCCGACCCAGGGATAAAACTCAGGTCTCCCACATTGCAGGAGAATTCTTTACCATCTGTGCCATTAAGCGATGGACATGATGAATTTGAACTGCCTCTGAGATATGCAGGATAGTTGTCCAGAAGGCAGGTGTGTATTTAAATGTGGAGAGAGAAATCTGAGCTGCAGGTACATATTTGGGGATACAGGATGGACTGGTAGCTATGGAGACTGACTCAGCTTGTCCACTATCCTTAATAGCTTCTCCTCTGGCCTCGGTCAAGGCTATAGACAACTGTTTCTGCAGGGCAAGATATTTTTTTCAACCAGCTTCCATCTCTTAACTTCCACTTTGAACCTCCCTACTTTGGTTTAGTCTTTATTGTTTTCTCTTGCCTCAAATCTATATATTTCCCTTATGGAATTTTTTTTTTTTCTTTTTGGTTGCTCAACTTCCATTCACTCTACTTCTGCTAACAGCTTCTGGGTTTTGCTTGAGGCTTCACCTTCCCCCACCACTCTAATCCTATGTAGTTCTGGTAATACTGATTCCACGTGAATTAGGGGCAGGAGAGTCTATACCTGTGAAAGAGGCCTGGCTAACCAAAGTGTCCTGGTGATAGTGATTACCTCAGGGTTGATCGCATGATCAGAGTAGGAAAATAAAAAAGAGATGCCATGAAAGCTTTGCTGAGACTTCTGGCAGAAAGTCAGGGGTTCTTTCCCTCTTAATGTAAACCTAAAGGGATATAATGGTAACATTTCTACGATAGTCTTATAGCCACAAGGATTTTGAGAACAGAGCGAATACAGTGAGAGGAACATGAGAATGAAGAAAATGAATCTTGGCGATCTTGCTGAATTCCGTCTCTTACTTATGGAATTTAACCCATTGACCTTGATTATTATTACTGTTTCCTCCTATTTAATTTCTTTATTTTTATTCTTTTAATACAGTGGTTCTCAGATACATAAGTCTGACCCCATCCCACAGATTCTAATTCATTTGGTCTGCAGTGTGCTCTGGCCATTAGCATTTTTTTAATTAATTTGTATTGGAGTATAGTTGCTTTACAATGTTGTGCTAGTTTCTACTGTACAGCAAAGTGTATCAGCTGTACATGTACCTATCTCTCTCTTTTTTTATTTCTTTCCCATTTAGGTCACTACAGAGCATTGAGTAGAGTTCCCTGTGCTATATAGTAGGTTCTCATTAGTTATCTCTTTTATACACAGTATCAATAGTGTATATACATCAATCCCAGTCTCCCAATTCCGGAGAAGGCAATGGCACCCCACTCCAGTACTCCTGCCTGGAAAATCCCGTGGATGGAGGAGCCTGGTAGGCTGCAGCCCGTGGGGTCACTAAGAGTCAGACACCACTGAGCGACTTCACTTTCACTTTTCACTTTCATGCATTGGAGAAGGAAATGGCAGCCCACTCCAGTGTTCTTGCCTGGAGATTCCCAGGGACAGGGGAGCCTGGTGGGCTGCCGTCTATGGGGTCACACAGAGTCGGACACAACTGAAGCGACTTAGCAGCAGCAGCAGTCTCCCAATTCATCTCACGGCCCCTTCCCCCTTGGTATCCATGTTTGTTCTCTATGCCTGTGTCTCTATTTCTACTTCGCAAATAAGATCATCTATACCATTTTTCTAGATTCCACATATATGTATTAATATGTGATACATTTTTCTCTGACTTATTTCATTCTGTATGACAGTCTCTAGGTCCATCCACATCTCTACAAATGACCCAATTTCATTCCTTTTTATGGCTGAGTAAAGAGCCTCTTGATGAAAGTGAAAGAGGAGAGTGAAAAGGTTGGCTTAAAGCTCAACATTCAGAAAACGAAGAGCATGGCATCTGATCCCATCACTTCATGGGAAGTAGATGGGGAAACAGTGGAAACAGTGTCAGACTTTATTTTGGGGGGCTCCAAAATCACTGCAGATGGTGATTGCAGCCATGAAATTAAAAGATGCTTACTCCTTGGAAGGAAAGTTATGACCAACCTAGATGGCATATTCAAAAGCAGAAACATTAATTTGCCAACAAAGGTCCATCTAGTCAAAGCTATGGTTTTTCCAGTGGTCATGTATGGATGTGAGAGTTGGACTGTGAAGAAAGCTGAGTTCTGAAGAATTGATGCTTTTGAATTGTGGTGTTGGAGAAGACTCTTGAGAGAACATTGAACTGCAAGGAGATCCAACCGATCCATTCTAAAGGAAATCAGTCCTGGGTGTTCATTGGAAGGACTGATGCTGAGGCTGAAACTCCAATACTTTGGCCACCTCATTCGAAGAGTTGACTCATTTGAAAAGACCCTGATGCTGGGAGGGATTGGGGGCAGGAGGAGAAGGGGATGACAGAGGATGAGATGACTGGATGGCATCACCGACTTGATGGACATGAGTTTGAGTGAACTACAGGAGTTGGTGAACAGGGAGGCCTGGCGTGCTGCGATTCATGGGGTCACAAAGAGTTGGACACGACTAAGCGACTGAACTGAACTGAACTGAATATTCTCTTGTGTACATGTCCCATATCTTCTTTATCCATTCCTCTGTTGATGGCCATTTAGTGGCCTTTGGTATTTTTAAAACTTTCCCATGTTGTATATGTAGTCAGGTTTGAGAATTCCACATCTAGCAGTCACTCTTGATTTTTTTTTTTTAATGTTTTATTATAAAATACCATATGTACAGAAATATAAGACACTCAGGAAAAAAACATAAAGCAAGCAAAACACAATTTTACCTTGAGAAATGAAATATTACTGGTACCCCAGAGCCTCCTGCGTGCCCCATTTCAGTTCATCTTAAATCTCCTGCCAGATATCTTCTCTCAGTACCTAGGCTCACTCTGTTTCTTCAGCATCCCTGGAGCAATTCAAGCCATAACCTGCTTTCAAACTCCTTCCTGCCCTCACTCCAATGTTGAAGTCTTATGAAATTCTAGTTTCAGGTCTTAATTTTTCTCACAGTACACATGTCTACATTTATTTAGATATAGACATATTTTCCTAGTGTTTTTATTTTTATTTTCTTTTAATTTGGCTGTACCACATGGCATGTGGGATCTAGTTCCTTGACTAGGGATCAAACCCATGCCGTCTGCATTAGAAGGTGAAGTCTTAATCATTGAACCGCCGGGGAAGTCCTCAGTGTTTTTAGACGTCATGTTTCTTGTATCCACCACTCCTTTCCCTAGAATTTGCAGTGTTGGAAGCTGGAGCTTCCAAATAAGAACCTCTGTTCTTATTCCAGGAGCTGGTTTCTGAGATTTTAAGGGATGGGGTAACTGTACTGCCTGACTAGATAGTACATTTATATTCGAAGAGGACAGGTATTCTCTCCTTCTTAGTAGGCATTGTGTATTCTTGGGGGCACTGCTCGCCTTCTGCGGCTCCTGGAATTATTCAGAAGTGTTCTACCTTGGAGAGCTAGCTAGGTAGCTATGACAGGGCCAGGCACCAGGAATAGCCTTTCCTCTTCCTCCCCGACCTCGGTCCCTATTGTTTTGGAAGCCCTTTAAGAAGGGCTCTGCTTCCCGATCCAGGCCAGCCCTCAAGTTCAGAGCCTTCTCTAGGAAAGTTATTTATTCCTTTGTTCAGAAAGTAGTCCTGGGGTCTTTATCCTGGGAACTTTCTCTGCCTGGAGCTGTCAACTAGAGGGCAGTGTCTGATCCAGCCAGGCCAAATGCAGCCTGGTACTTAATTACCTTAACAACCGTAGGGGGGCCTCTCTCTCTCTTCATATTTGCTTATTCTAATCTTGGATTTCCCCCTGGCTTCCTTGGGAAGAGCTGCTTTTCCTCAGCAGTGTTTAGTGTCCAGTTTTCTCTACCCTAGTCTTGCCCTTGATTGCAAACTTTATAGAGTCTTACAGGAATTCTTCATCATTTCTTTCTTTGTAAAAAATATTTATTTGACTGCTCCAGGTCATATTTGCAGCATAGGGGATCTTTAGTTGTGGCATGCAAACTCTTAATTACAGCATGTAGGCTCTAGTTCCCCAACCAGGGATCAAACCCCAGCTCCTGCATTGGGAATGTGGAGTCTTAGCCACTGGACCACCAGGGAAGTCCCTTCTTCATCATTTTTGATTTAATAATAGGACTCTTTCTTGGTTTTTGGCAATTATATATGCAAAATTTTCCAGACTATATGTTTTATACATAAATAATACATATTAAGTATACATAATTTTGTATATATGAATAATTTTGTATATATCAATAATATTTTTCTGTCATTTTAGTGGAATTTGGGAGCACAGGAAGTAGATATCTGTGCTGAGAAAATAAAATAGTGCAACTGGCATAAGATGGCATCTTATAGGGAGTAGCTGTATTTTTAGCACTACATTTGGGCCTTAATGCATACAGGAGTATGCTACAGTTACTTATTTATATTTATATATATATATATATATATTTTTTTTTTTTTTTTTTTTTGG
>NW_011494644.1:7116680-7144822 GCF_000754665.1 Bison bison bison
TCTGTGCTGGATCTTCCTTGCTACATGCAGGCTTTCTCTAGTTGCAGCGAGCAGGGGCTACTCTTTGTCAGGGTACTTGGGCTTCTCATTGCAGTGACTTCTCTTGTTGCAGAGCACAGGCTCTAGGCACACAGGCTCTGTGATTGTGGCATCAGGCTTAGTTGCTCCATGGCATATGGAATCTTCTTGGAGCAGAGATGAAACCCATGTCCACTGTAGTGGCAGACAGATTCTTAACCACTGCACCGCCAGGGAAGTCCAGTTACTTCTATATTAACTAATGCTCAGCTTGCTAAGGGCTTCCCTCATGGCTCAGTTTGGTGAAGAATCCTCCTGCAATGTGGGAGACCTGGCTTCGATCCCTGGGTTGGGAAGATCCCCTGGAGAAAAAAATGGCTACCCTCTCCAGTGTTCTGGCCTGGAGAATTCCATGGACTGCATAGTACGTGGGGTTGCAAAGACTTGGACATGACTAAGTGACTTTTGCTTTTACAACTTGCTAAATTTGTAAATCTAGAAACTCAATTTTCCCTAAGCCTTTAACATATGACTCACAGATAATGTTGTATTTATAAGTCTAGCTTTATCTTAAGTTAATGACTAATTTTCATTTGTTCTTATATCAATGCTAAATTAGCATGTAAATTTGACATAGTAAATGTTCCTAAATATTTAACATCATTTACAAACTTGATTAATAACATTTCCATAGCTTTGGCATTTTAACCACAATTACAGATTTGATTCTCTTCAGTGCTTCAAACATCTGACAAGGCAGACTTATAAATGGAATAAATAAAATTGCTAAGCGCTGAAACACTGTTTACAGACCTAATAAATCTGAAGTTATTTCCTAATCCAGAAGTTTTTTAACATTCAGTTTTAGTCTGAGTCAATCAAATTCTCTTAAATATTTTTAATTAAAGTCACAAATCTTCTTAAATCAATCAAATTCTCTTAAGCTAACATTCTGCCTACTTCACCTGTTTGTAGCCTGGCAACTGAAGGCAGCAGAGGAAAAACATGCACGATTAAGCTTATTGGTTTTGCTTTAAATTTATGTCCACAAATCTCCCGTAAGTCCCTGGTACTGCTTCTAATATTAAATTTCCCCAATATATTTACTCTCCTGTATTCCCAAGTAGCTTTTTTTTTTTTTCTTTAAGGGCAGGGTGGTTATTTATTAGCCTTTTTTCATCTTTTAAAAATTATTTCTTTATTATTTTTTTGGCTGCACCGTGTGGCTTGTGGGATCTCAGTTCCCCAACCAGAGTCTGAACCGCAGCAGTGAAAGCCCAGAATCCTAACCACTAGGCTACTAGGGAATTCCCTCAAACTATTATTATTTTTAATTATGGCAAAGTACATCTAACATAAAATTGACCATCTTAACTATTTTTTCAAGTGTCTCAGATAACTTTTCACAATTTGTCTCTCCCTACTCTCCGTGGATGATCTCATTCACTCTGTAATTGTAAATATTGGGAGCAATTAGAAAAGAATGATTTTGTTTTCTTCCCACTGCCAGATTTGCCAGCTTGTCTACATCTGTGCCCTTTTAAGCTGCTCTCCCTTGTCTAATAGTGGAAGAACTGTTTGTGCCAATCTCTCCACCAAGCCTTGGATCCCGTCCCCCTCACCTGCTCAAGGACTCCGCATCCAATATTATCCCCATTCTCTTCCTTGTCAGCTTTTCCTTCTACTCATCCTTTCCATGGAGAAGGCAATGGCAACCCACTCCAGTACTCTTGCCTGGAAAATCCCATGGACGGAGGAGCCTGGTAGGGTGCAGTCCATAGGGTTGCTAAAAGTTGGACACCACTGAGCAACTTCACTTTCACTTTTCACTTTCATGCATTGGAGAAGGAAATGGCAACCCACTCCAGTGTTCTTGCCTGGAGAATCCCAGGGACGGGGGAGCCTGGTGGACTGCTGTCTATGGGGTCCCACAGAGTCGGACACAACTGAAGCGACTTAGGAGGAGCAGCAGCAGCAGCATCCTTTCCATCAGCACGCCAGAGTGCTGTCTTTAGGCTTTTCCTTTCCTTCCAGCTGCTACCCCATTATGGGAAAGTTCCTTCAAAGGCCTGTCCACACTGTTTTCTCACCACTTTACTCCATATTCTCCATTCTCTTTTTGTGTGTGCTCAGTCATGTCTGATTCTTGGCAACCCTATGGACTGTAGCCTGCCAGGCTCCCCTGTCCATGGGATTCTCCAGGCAAGAATATCGGAGTGGGATGCCATTCCCTTCTCCAGGGGATCTGCCTGACCCCGGAGTTGAATTCTCATCTCTCGCATCTCTTGTATTGACAGGCAGGGTTCTTTACCACTGGCGCCACCTGGGAAGCCCCCATTCTCTTTTTAACCTACTCCAATACTGCCCCCAAGCCGCATGCTTTATAGCAGTGGTCCCCAGCTCTTTTGGCCCCAGAGACTGGTTTTGTGGAAGACGGTTTTTTCACAGACGGGGGTGGGGGATGGTTTCAGGATGATTCAAGTGCATTACATTTATTGTGCACTTTATTTTTATTATTATTATATTGTGATATGTAATGAGATAATTATACACCTCATCATAATGCAGAATCCATGGGATCCCTGAGCTTGTTTTCCGGCAACTAGACAGTCCCTTCTGGGGGTAATGGGAGATAGTGACACCCAAAGTGTGTTGCTTATGTCCAGTCTACTTTATAATTTTGTTTTGGTTTTTGTCACTGCGGAAAACCCTGCTTCACAAAGATAGGATGTTGAAAACAGAAGCAGGTCTTTCAGTGCTTTTATGGCATCTCAGGCCTTGACTTTAATCCAGAATGTGTGGAGATTTGAAGTTGTCTCAGACATGCTTTTCAGGCCACCATCATTTGCCATCTCTTCTAGCACGGACAAAGTTGATTCACCTGGCTTATTCACAAATAGGTCCCGGACCCATTCCTTCTCACTGCAGGGATCTTATGTGGTTCTCTTTTGAAAGCTGAGATAGGTGATCCGACAGGAGGTGAGCTCAGGCAGTGATCCGAGTAATGGGGAGCAGCTGTAACTACAGATGAAACCTGGCTCTCTTGCCCGCCACTCACCTCCTGCTGTGCGGCCTGGTTCCTAACAGGCCACGGACTGGTACCTGGTGGGGACCCCTGCTTTAGAAGACTGTGCTCAGATCCCCCTTTGGCTTTGCCCCTCCCCACAAGGGGAACACAAACCCCTGGATTTGCCTCTTCCTTGACCTCACTCAGGATGCCTAGGACCCTGTCTCAGCGGTCCCACACCAGTTCCCGGGGCCTGTGAGGGGCTGTTCCCCAAATCACAGGGGTGCAGTGTGTGTTTCTCCATGCCTCAGAGATGGCTGTTGGCTGGGGAGGAGGGTTGGGGAAGCAAGTGTAGGTAAAATTGGACGTTCAGTCTGAAGGGAGGGAAGAAAAAGGGGAAGGGGAGCAGGTCAGGGGCCAAGTTCTCTTTATACCAGTTCATTCTGATAAGGAACTCAAGGAAGTGGAGAATTCTAAGTCTGAACCTTGCCTGCCAATATATAATAAATACAATAATATTTTATTTAACAGTTTGTTCCATTGATATTATTTAAATATTTAGATCTGTGATGAGTAGACCTCCACTTGTACTTTTGGCCCCACGAATGCCCACTCCGGTCAGCCCCATGGAAGCTCTCTAGTGAAGGTCACTGATAACCAGCAGTTTGCCAACCCAGTGGCCACGTCTTCCTCAACCTCTCTGCAGCTTCTGACACAATGATTCACTTTCTCCTTGGTCTGCCTCCTGTTCCCTCTCCATCCATTCATTTGTTCCTCCTCCTCTTCCCACTTACCGTAAATATGCCCCACAGTTCAACATCACTCCACTTAAATTCTTTCCTTTGTTACCTGAGGTCTCATGTCTGTAAATACCAGCTGCTGCTGCTAAGTCACTTCAGTCGTGTCCGACTCTGTGTGACCCCATAGTCAGCAGCCCACCAGGCTCCTCCATCTCTGGGATTCTCCAGGCAAGAATATTGGAGTGGGTTGCCATTTCCCTCTCCAATGCATGCATGCATGCTAAATCGTTTTAGTCGTGTCTGACTCTATGCGACCCCAGGGACAGCAGCCCACCGGGCTCCTCTGTCCACAGAATTCTCCAGGCAAGAATACTGGAGCTGGTAATACTCTCTGGTAAATAGCAGCTACGGCCTTATAATGTGCTCCTCGTCTCCCTGCTCATCACCTCCACTTGGTTATCTAAGAGGGACCCCACAGTTTACATATCCAAATTAGAATTCTTGATTTCCCTTACTAAACCTGTCCCCTCTCACCCCAATCCCTCAAATATCTTTTCATCATCCACCCAGATATTTAATCCAAAGTGCTAGATGTTTTTCCTAATTTCTCATTACCTGACATCCCACACCAATCAACCCATATGGAAGATATTTGGCTCTGTCATCATAACCTATCTTCAAACTATTCACTTCTCTTCAATTACACTGCTACCATCCTCTTCCAAGACGGTATCATCTTTCACCTTTAAGGGGCCTCTCATCTGGCTGGCCTGCCCCATGCGTGCCCCTCCTCATTACAGACTATGAATTCTTTTCATTTTGTTTGTTTGTTTGCTTTTGGCCAAACCTCATGGGCTTGTGGGATCTTAGTTTCCTGACCAGGAATTGAACTTGGATCCCTGGCAGTGAAAGCGCTGAGTCCTAACCACTGGACCACCAGGGAATTCCCAACAGACTATGAATTCTTACAGTAGCCCCAATGGGCTTTTAAAGCTCATAAACCAGACCACACGATTCCCTTGTTCAAAACCTCCCAAAAAATTCCTTTCACAGTAAAAATAAAACCCAAGGACTTCACTGGTGGTCCAGTGGTTAAGAATCCTCCTTCCAGTGCAGGGAAAATGGGTTTGATCCCTGGACAGGGAAGCTCAGTTGGTAAAAAATCCACATGCAATGCAGGAGACCCCAGTTCAATTCCTGGGTTGGGAAGATCCACTGGAGAAGGGATAGGCTACCTACTCCAGTATTCTTGGGCTTCTCTTGTACTTCAGCTGGTAAAGAATCTGACTGCAATGTGGGAGACCTGGCTTCGATCCCTGGGTTGGGAAGATCCCCTGGAGAAGGGAAAGGCTACCCACTCCAGTATTCTGGCCTGGAGAATTCCATGGACTATATAGTCTATGGGGTCACAAGGAGCTGGACACGACTGAGCAACTTTCACTTTCGGGAACTAAGATTCCACATGCCACAGGGCAATTAAGCCCGCATGCTTTGGAGACCGCTCACCACAGCTCGAGTCCATATGCCTCAATGAAAGAGGCTGCATGCGGCAACTAAGACCCACTGCAGTCAAGTAAATTAAGAAAAAAAAGAAAGAAAATCCAGTCTCCTTCCCCACGGTCTTCAAGACCCTACATGACCTGGCATCTACTTGGCTTTCCGTCTCCTTTCTCCATCACTCACTCTGTTTCCCCCGCCGTGCTGCCTTGCAGAGTCTGGAACACACCAAGCTCATTTCTGTTTCTGAAACTGTGCTCTGTTTGCTGTGCACGGATGCTTTGCTTCTGCGCGGTTTGCTCATTCGTACATTTTGGATCTCAGTTCAAATACCTCCTCAGGGAAGTCTTCAAACTATACTCCCTTTCACGTCTATCGCCTTAACCGTGTGTATTTTCTGCAGAGTATTATCAATTACTTTTTAAAAATTGAAGTATAGTCGATTTACAACATTATACTAGTTTTAGGTTTACCGCATAGTGATTTGGTATTTTTGTAGATTATACTCTATTAAAAGCTGTTACAGGATAATGACTATAATTCCCTGTAGTATACCATAGATCCTTGTTGCTTATCTATTTTATACATAGTAATTTGTGTCTGTTAATTCCATACCCCTAATTTGTCCCTCCTCCGCTTCCCTCTTCCGTTTGGTAACCACTAGTCTGTTTTCTATATTTGTGACTCTATTTCTGTTTTGCATATGCATTCATTTGTATTATTTTATAGATTTCATATACCTGTGATATACTGCATTTGTCTTTATCTGACTTATTTCACTAAGCATAATATTCTCCAAGTCCATCCACATTGCTTGCTGCAAATGCCAGGATTTCGTTCTTTTTATGGCTGAATACTATTCCATTGTCTGTGTGTGTGACATCGTTATTCATTCATCTGCTGTGGGCACTTGAATTGCTTCCCCGTCTTGGCTGTTATAAGTAGTACTGCTACTATATTGGGGTGCATGTATCTTTTTGAATTAATGTTTTTGTCTTTTTCTGGATATATACCCAGGAATGAAATTGCTGGGTCACATGGAAGGTCCAAGTTTTGAGAAAATGTTCATACTGTTTTCCATAGTGATTGCACCAGTTTGCATTCCCACCAACAGTGTACCAGGGCAGCCTTTTCTCTATATCCTCTCCAACATTTAGTATGTGTAGACTTTTTTTTTAATTTGTAGACTTTTTGATGACCAGCCATTCTGACAGATGTGAGGTGATATCTCATTATTGTTTCGGTTGGCATTTCTCTAACAATTAGTGATGTTGAGCATCTCTTCATGTGCTCATTAGCCATCTGTATGTCTTCTTTGGAAAAATATCTATTCATGTCTTTTGCCCACTTTTTGATTGCCTTTTTTATTTAATGTTGAGGTGTATGAGCTGTTTGTATGTTATGGATATTAACTCTTTGTTGGTCACATCATTTACAAATATTTTCTCCCATTCTGTGGATTGTTTTTTTCATTTTGTTGATGGTTTTCTTTGCTGTGCAAAAGATTTTAAGTTTAATTGTGTGCCATTTGTTTAATTTTGCTTTTGTTTTGCCCAAGGAGACAGATCCAAAAAAATATTGCTATGATTTACGTCAAAGACTGTTCTGCCTGTGTTCTCTTCTAGAAGTTTTATGGTTTCAGGTCTTACATTTAGGCCTTTTCTTTTTTTTTTTTAGTTATTGTTGTTTTAAAAGTTTTTTTTTAAATTATGAAAGTGTAATGGTAAAAAATCTGCCTGCAATGCAGGAGACCCAGGTTTGATCCTTGGGTCTGGAAGATCCCCTGGAGAAAGGAATGGCAACCCACTCCAGTATTCTTACCCAGAGAATTCCATGGACAGAGGAGCCTGGCAGGCTACAGTCCATGGGGTTGCAAAAAGTCAGACACAACTGAACAACTAACACTTTCAATAACACATTTACAGAAGCCTTGGAAAATATCGAACAAGATTACATATAATCCCACTATGTATTACAAATATTTTTTAAGTAGATAAATTAAGATTTCTAATTGGAGTTTCAATATCAATCACTCAAAAGTTAATAGAATGAATATACAGAGAAGGTGGCTCAGATGGTAAAGAATCTGCCCACAGTGCAGGAGAACCCTGCAATGCACGAGACTCAAGTTCGATCCCTGGGTCAGGAAAATCCCCTGGAGAAGGGAACGGCAATGCACCCCAGTATTCTTGCCTGGAGAATTCCACAGACAGAAAAGCCTGGTGGACTACAGCCCATGGGGTTACAAAGATTAGGACAACTGAGTGACTAACAGGAAGGACAGAGAAGTAGAAGGATATGTAGACCTGGAAAGCACTATGAACCAATTAAGCATAATTAAGATTTATACAATTTTCACACAACAGTAGCATACAAATTCTATTCACATTCCCATAAGCTGTAAACTAGGAGACACTGGAACATATCCAGGGACATAAAACAAGGTGCAAAAATTTCATAGTCTAAAGGTATTGAAATCATACAGAGTCTATTCTCTTATCACTGTGTAGGTCTTTTCTTGGCAAAATTGGAGTATAATTGCTTTCCCTGGAGAAGGAAATGGCAAATCACTCTAATATTCTTGCCTGGGAAATCCCATGGACAGAGGAGCCTGGCAGGCTACAGTCCATGGGGTCCTAAGAGTCGGACATGACTGAGCATGCACACATAATAATTGCTTTACAATGTTGTGTTAGTTTCTGCTATACAGCAGCATGAATTCATTATATGTATACATATATCCCTTCCTTCTTGAGCCTCCTTCCCATCCTGTTGGGCTTCCCCAATGGCTCAGCGGGTAAAGAATCCGCCTGCAATGCAGGAGACACAGGAGACGTGGGTTCGATCCCTAGGTTGAGAAGATCCCCTGGAGAAGGAAATGGCAACCCGCTCCAGTATTCTTGCTTTGAAACCCCATGGACAGAGAAACCTGGAGGGCTACAGTCCATGGGATCGCAAAGAGTGGGACACGACTAAGCACGTGGACACAGCCCATCCAGCTAAGACATCACAGAGCACCGAGCTCTGCTCCCTGTTCCACAGCAGCTTCCCATTAGCTGCTATTTTACAGATCAGATCAAATCAGATCAGTTGCTCAGTCGTGTCCGACTCTTTGCGACCCCGTGAATCGCAGCACACCAGGCCTCCCTGTCCATCACCAACTCCCGGAGTTCACCCAGACTCACGTCCATCGAGTCAATGATGCCATCCAGCCATCTCATCCTCTGTCATCCCCTTCTCCTCCTGCCCCCAATCCCTCCCAGCATCAGAGTCTTTTCCAATGAGTCAACTCTTCGCATGAGGTAGCCAAAGTACTCTCTCAATTCGTCCCACCCTCTCATTCCGTGCTGTGTCCACAGTCCATTCTCTACGTCTGCATCTCTATTCCTGCCCCTCAAATAGGTTAATCTGTACCATCCTTCTAGATTCCGTATATAGGCGTAAATACACAATATTTGTTTTTCTCTTTCTGACTTACTTCACTCCCTATAACAGACTCTGGGTTCAACCACATCACTACAAATGACCCACATTAAGGTCTTTAAACCATTTTGAGTTTATTTTTGTGTATGGTGTGAGGAAATGCTCTTATCTCATTGTTTTACACGTGGCTAGTCCGTTTTTCCAGCACCACTTGTTGAAGGGATGGATATTTTTTTCTACCTGTGTTTCCTTGCCTCCTTTGCCATAGATTAATTGACTATAGGTGCATCAATCACTTTTGAAGTAATGTTAGTTGTGTATTTGTTCGTTCCCTGCGCCCATCTGCCATCATTAAGGCATAGACTTCATCCGTCTTTTTTATCACCATATGCCTAGTGCTTCCTGTGATAATTCAATCAATAAAATTTCAAAATAAATGTACATTAGATATTAAAGTTCTTTTAAGTGTTCCACACACATTAAATAGCATGCAAAAATTAAAAATTATCACAAGGACCATAGAAACTCTCTGCTGAACCTAAAGGGCTCAAGTTGGACCTATCTGTCCATCCCCTCTATTCTTGTTTCTACACTGTCCCATGTTTGTGAAGTCACTTCTGTAAGAGAGCAGACTATCATCTTAGGGAAACTGAGGTTACAAGTTCAGGGACTTCAGAGAGTAATTACAAACAGCAACAGAGGAAGTGGGATATGCTTTCTAGGGTAGGGCAATATCAGCCCCATTTTAATGACCTTGACCCTCTCTCATAATTACGCTGTATGTGATCTGTTTATGGAAGATATCCAATTTGTCTGTTTCACCTAGAATTTAATATTGAATTCACAACCTAAGCATCATTTATTTTTCACATTCAGCTATTTTTTTTTTTTTTAAAGAAGTCTTATTCTCCACACACCCAACTCCAGTACTCTTGCCTGGAAAATCCTATGGACAGAGAAGCCTGGTAGGCTGCAGTCCATGGGGTCGCTAAGAGTTGGGCATGACTGAACAACTTCACTTTCACGTTTCACTTTCATGCATTGGAGAAGGAAATGGAAACCCACTCCAGTGTTCTTGCCTGGAGAATCCCAGGGACAGGGGAGCCTGGTGGGCTGCCGTCTATGGGGTCGCACAGAGTCGGACACGACTGAAGCGACTTAGCAGCAGTAGCAGCAGCATTCTCCACACAACTTTTTCAATTTGTAAAGCTAGAATTTTCTTTCACCTAAATTGCTTTACTATTTATTCATGAGAATCTGTGACCTTTTTTTTTTTTTTTGCCCATTCCACTAGACTTGTGGGATCTTAGTTCCTCAAGCAGGGATTGAACCTGGTCCTAGCAGTGAGAGCACCAAGTCTTAACCACTGGACCACCAGAAAATACCCCCTGCCTTCTTTATATCGTACTTTCTCAGCTGTTTCATCATATCATTGCATGGACATTCCGTTTGCTGGTTTTGGGGAAAATTTGTTGCTCTTTGAGTATGTATTTTGTAAATTTCCAGGACTCTTTTCTTATTGCTGATCGTTTTTTGATGATTCTCCTAGGTTTCATGCAAGGAAAGATTGTTTTTGTCTCACTGCCAAGAGCTATACCTTGTTTTGTCTCCATGGTTTTTTGTTTGTTTTTGTTCGAGCTTCCAGAAAAACAACAGAAAACAGCGGTTGCTCATATCCTGGTTCAGCTTCTGACTTGAAAGAGACAAGGTCTGATGTTTTATTGTTAAGGACGATGCTGACTGTTGATCTGAGATTCTTTGATCATCCACTCCTTAATTCATTACATATTTATTGGTCCCCTTCCAAGTGCATTGGGTTTGGCAGTATATAGGGCACTGAGCGCCTTGGGGAATGCAGCCTCCATGGCATGGTGCCAGGGGAAGCCAGATTGCAGTGGTTTGCAGAGAGGCATGCGATGGAAACCTTCTTTAACACATGCCAAGAGTTGTCATCAGACATGGATGCTGAATTATTTTTTATTTTTATTGAAGTACACTTGTTTACAATGTTGTGTTAATTTCTGCTGTACAACAGAGTGATTCAGTTATACATATATACTTTTTTAATATGAATTATTTTTTAATGCTCTTTCAGCATTTATTAAATGATTTTTTTCTCATTTGACCTAGAGGGATGACTGAACATATTAATATGTTTTCATTCATTTATTCAAGAAATAGTTGAGTGCTTCCTTATAAGCCAGGCACTCTTCTATTATTGTGATAAGTTGTGATTTTTACAAAATGTAAGCTGTTGTGATATCTTTGCTATCAGTTTGTAAAATATTCAGTGGTTTTTTTTTTACAATACTAGGATAATTTCTACTTAACTGTGGTGTGTTTTTCTTTACATTTTAATCACTAAGTCAAAGACCTTATTATTAATAATTCAAAGGATGCAAAATAATACAAAGACAGAAAGTTCTCATCCAATTTTCCAGGATCCCAAAGGATATTCCCTATTGATAGATATTTCTGGACCTTTTTCTTTTTCAGTTTTAGTAAACTTAAAAAAAAAATCATTTGCAAGCATTTTATGGAGGAGTTTCACATTGGTATTCATGGCTGTGGTACAGATGTCACAGTGGGAGACCACACCTGGCTCCACATCAGGTTGGCATCTCCTGCTAAATGGCACTTTGCTGCAGACCTGCCCCATCTGTTCTGTCTGGGCGACATGGCATTCCCCTCCCCTCTCCGCCCCATCCCCTGCTCTGGGCAAGCTGGGAGCCTTGCAGCAGTAGCCGAGATTCATTTGTTCAAAAGGTATTTACTGAGCACTTATCTAGCTCCATGGAACTCACATTCCAGGCATGGCAAATAATAAACAAAATATATCAAATGTACAGGATGTTAGATGGTGATAATAAGTATGGAGAGAAAGCACGGAAAGGGGATGGGAAATGTTATTGGGGGAGTTTTGTTTGTTGTTCAGTTGCTCAATCAAGTCCAAGTCTTTGCGACCCTATGGACTGTAGCCCACCAGGCTTCTTTGTCCATGGGGATTCTCCAGGCAAGAATACTGGAGTGGGTTGAAATTTCCTTCACCAGGGGATCTTCCTGGCCAGGGATCAAACCCGGGTCTCCTGTGTTGGCAGACATATTCTTTACCACTGAGCCGCCTGGGAAGCCCTATTGGGAGAGAGGGAAGCATAATATTGTGGAAGGCTGAGAGTCTTTGCTGAGAGTTCAGACAGCAGTGGAGAATGGATGATCCACAGCCACTTACCACAATATCCATGAATCCCCAAAACACCGTGTTGAGCAAGAGAAGCAAGGCAATGAGAGGCGTATTCTATAGGATTTCGCTTATACAGAGCACAAAAACAGGAAGAGTGGCCTGTGACATCAAAGTCAGGTTAACAGTTATTGCAGAAGTGAAGGAGTGTTTAGAAGGAGACACAGTGGGAATTCTGTTAATGGTCTGTTTCTTAATCCAGGTGCTCTTAACACTCGCGTGTTCAGTCTCTCAAAATTCATCAGACTGAACATTTGTAATTGTGTGCCTTCTCTATACAAATATTACATGTTAACAGTTTCATTTTTTTTTTTTTAATTCAAAGTTAGCTATCTCATCGTTGGATGGTACAACCAGCGGAAGGCCCCATGAAATCTGTTGCCTTGTCTGTTTCCCCCAATACCTGGCACATAACGGGATTCACTACATGTGTATGTTTCAATGAATAAGTGAATCAGTAAACAAACGCACCTCTATAACCTCTAACTGGTTTTGTACCTGGCTTCCCTTAAGCTAATCGTTAGGGAAAACTGAAGCAATGGTTATTTTTGTTGTCATTTTTGTGTTTCATTATTATTTTTATTTTTTAGGTTGTATTTATTTATTGAAGTATAGTTGGTTTACAATCTTGTGTTAGTTTCAACAAAGCGATTCAGTTATATATACATATGTATTTATTTTTTCAGATTCTTGTAGGTTATTGTAAAATGTTAATATTAAATTTAGTTCTCTGTGCTATGCAGAAGGCCTTTGTTTATCTAATATATGATAGTGTGTATATGCTAATCCCAAACTCCTGATTTATCCCTCCCCCCTTTCCCCTTTGGTAACCATCGTTTATGTTCTATGTCTGTGGGTGTATTTCTGTTTTGTGAACAAGGCCCTTTGTGTCATATTCAAGATGCCACATATGAATGATATCATCTGATATTTATCTTTTTCTTTCTGACTCACTTCACTTCGTGTGGTAATCTTTAAGTCCATCCAAGTTGCTGCAAATGGCATCATTTCATTCTTTTTTGTGGCTAATATTCCGTTGTGTATATGCACTATATCATCTTTATCCATTCATCTGTTGATGGACATTTAGGTTGTTTCCATGTCCTGGCTATTGTAACAGTACTGCAATGAACAATGGGGTACATGTATCTTTTTGAATTATGGTTTTCTCCAGATATATACCCAGGAGTGGGCATGTATTTTTAAAATTATTTATATGAGAATATAAATAATTTTCTTCTGCTTCTATGAGAATAATAAATTCATTCAGCAGACATTCAAATACTTCTAGGATTTAGAGTCAGGAGATCAAATGAGGACAAAAAGTTGTCCGTTGAGTCTGGCAACATGTAGGTTCTTGATGGTGTTGGTGGAAGCAGCTTCACTCTTGTGCATGTAACAGATACCAGACTGCAGAGGTCTAAGGGGAAATGGGATCTGAGGAGCTGCAAACAGCAAATGCTGACACATACTTCCAGTCCTTTAACTCTAAAAGTTAGGAGTGAATTGTGTGGGATTGACAGTTTTCTTTTTCAGTGTTTGTGTGTTTATCATGAAAAATGAGCAAAACCAGAGCCTGTTTACATGCTAACGCAGGAAATCAGTAGCCAGGAGTTGTTCAGTTGCTCAGTCGTGTCTGACTCTTTGCAACCCCACAGACTGCAGCATGTCAGGCTTCCCTGTCCTTGACCATCTCCTAGAGTTTGCTCAAAGTCATGTTCATTGAGTCGGTCATACCGTCCAACCATCTCATTCTCTCCGTCATCCCCTTCTCCTGTCCTCCATCTTTCCCAGCATCAGGGTCTTTTTCTAGCCAGGAGTAGTTCCAGTCGTTTACTTCTGCATTCAGTCTGTCAATCACCCTTGAAATCCACAACTACTTATTGGTACCTTTTGTATCAGTTCTTGACAGCGGTAAAGAGCAGTGAATAAACTGGACACAATCTCTGCCCTCCTACAGCTTACAATCTATTAAAGAAGAGACACTGAAGACATAGGTGACAGAAAGAATGCTGCTGGCAAGGGTGTTGAATCAAAATACAATAGGAAGAATTAGCATAGGCAAGAGACAGCCTTACAGTGAGACAGTGGTGATACATCTTTTTTTTTTTACAAAGGGATAAGGCTGAAAAATGGATACAAACGTTGCTAAGAAAAATTACTGGTGAAGCAGCATGGTGCATTCCTTTTAGGCAAGAGCGTGGAAAAGTACACAAGATCAGGTGAAACCAGGCAGAGGACAGTAACTTAAGCCAGGCTGTTTGCAGGACCTGGATGCTGGATGAAGACTTTAGAGGTACATAATTCAGCAGCTGCCCACCTTGGTTCACAAATCAAACAGTTGTCAAGGGTGACTCATAAGACCTGTAAATAAGACTGCGTAGATGTCTGCAGAGTCACATCTGACACCAGGATCAGTAAGGCAGCAGCGAAGTTAAAAACCGCATGAAGCTTCCAATGAAAAAAATCTCAGAGGAAAAGCCATACTGGAGAAGAGATGCTTTTCTGACAAGTTTTCTCCCAGAAAAGCATAAGTATTGATTTTTGTTTTAGTTGAACACGAGCTGACGTCATTGGCCTCCCTGTAGGGCTTTATATTAAAAAATGATTGTGTAACTCTCAGCTTAATGAGAACCTCACAGGATGGGAGGTGTAGAGAGACCAAGAACAACCAGGGAGCCAATAGGTCCCTGTTACCCATCTTTTGTGCGATTCCTCACTATTAAAGTGATGAATTTTTCTTCCTTATGCTCTTTTTCTCCCTCCCCTTCTCTCTCTTTTTATTTTCAAGGTGGGTAATTAAATCCTCAATAAGTGTAATGCTATTACAGTCAAAATATCAAGTTTGCAGATTATTGTTTTTTAAAATATTAATAAAAACAAAGTTTCTCTGTCCTTCCCTTGCATTTGGATAGGCTTTCTTGAGTGGGGGAAGAAAGGGATGGAATTAGTTAGCACCCAAAATTGGCCTATGAATGTGTGTCTTATAGGTAAATCTGTATCACTGGCTGTAATTGGGAGGGAGAAAAAAAAATTCAAAGCAGAGAATCACTAATATGATGCAACCCCTTCATTTCTCAGGTGTGAACACAGGCCCAGAGAGGTGATGTGATTTGCCCTAAGCCATGCAGCTAGTGGCAGAGCCAGGCCTAGAAGCCAGGTGTCCTGGCTCCCAAGACATTCCGCTGCCCGAGGAATGGAACAGGTAGTATCGCTCACACTGGGGGCCATGGGTCAGTCTTTTCAGCTCAGAGCTGCCTGGGGTTCCAACCAAGGAAACCAGAGGAAGCATCAGCTCAAATTGCTGACCACTGAATGACTCAGGGATAAAATTGAAACTGGGTAAGAGACAGAAGGGGAAGTTTGACATGTAACCCTCATAACTCTGAGACAGAGTCCAATGGACTGTGCTCCCAAAGCAGCGGTCAACTTCTCAAGGTGGTTCTAGCTGACCGTATCATGTCCTTCTTCAAATAGCGAGGTGGTGAGTCACCTTCTGGCCATTCTGACACCCACGCTGTCTCCGGTGCAATTCACAGTGTTAGGACAATCAGTGGCCACTTGCAGAGGACAGTTGAGGAGTCGGGGAAAAAGAAAGTGAGGAAGACCAGTTAGGAGGCTTCTGTAGGGACCCAGGAGGGAGATAATAAGGAAAGGCTGGCTGGTGGGATCTGCTGGATCAGGGTGACATCACCTGGGTTCATGGCTGGGAAAACTGGCCAGCAGTGATAGTGGAAAGGTGGGCAAAAACTGAAATGTACATCCAAATGGGGAGGAAAAGAGTTCCTGCTTTCATATGTCATAGGGTGTTCTTAAGACTAGCGTGGATAAAACCAGAACTACCTGTGATGCTATAAGTAAGATTTATTCTGTATATATAAACCTGGGTACTGGTTACTGTTAACATGTATTGACCCCTCTGAGGAGTCTTAAGTCATAGTTTCCTTTTCCTTTATAGTGATTATTTATGGAGCACCTACTGTGTGCCAGGTTCTTTTCTGAGTACATGGTATACATCAAGTCAGCTAAATATTGAATACTCTTGTCCTCATGGAGCTCATTCAGAGAAAAGTGGCCACAGAAGCCAGTCTCTTGGGAAAAACAATAGGCGAAGACAGCTGTGAGAGAAATAGCTCATTGAGATGGTATTGATCAAAGTAATAGCCAGAAAGAATAGGGTGAGTTTTACTGGCTCCCTCAGAGAAAGATTTTTTTTTTTTAGTTTTACTATTTCCTCTCTGATTTGGATACTTTTTATATCTTTATCTTGCCTAACTGCTCTGGCTCTGGTGGTTCAGATGGTAAAGAATATGCCTGGAGTGCAGAAGACCCAGGTTCGATCCCTGGGTCAGGAAGATCCCCTGGAGAAGAGAATGGCCACCCACTCCAGTATTCTTGCCTGGAGAACATCATGGACAAAGGAGCCTGGTGGGCTACAGTCCATGGGGTCACAAAGAGTCAGACATGACTGAGATACTTTCACTATGACATTAGTACTGTGTTGAATAGGAGTGGTAAACTGGGCACCCTTATCTTGTTTTTTGCTCTTAGAGCAAAAGCTTTCAACTTTTCACTCTCTCTCTTTTTTTTTTTTAATTTTTATCAGAGTATAGTTGCTTTGTAATGTTGTGTTAGTTTCTATTGTACAGCAAAGTGAATCAGCTACCCATGTACATATATCCCCTCTTTTTTTTTTTTTACTTTACAATATTGTATTGATTCTGCCACACATCAACATGAATCCACCATGGGTGTACACGTGTTCCCCATCCTGAACCCCCCTCCCACCTCCTTCCCCATACCATCCCTCTGGGTCATCCCAGTACACCAGCTCCAAGCATCCTGTATCGAACCTGGACTGGCGATTTGTTTCTTATATGATATTATACATGTTTCAGTGCCATTCCCCCAAATCGTCCCACCCTTGCCCTCTCCCACAGAGTCCAAAAGACTGTTCTATACATCTGTGTCTCTTTTGCTGTCTTGCATACAGGGTTATCATTACCATCTTTCTAAATTCCATATATATGTGTTAGTATACTGTATTGATGTTTTTCTTTCTGGCTTACTTCACTCTGTATAATTGGCTCCAGTTTCATCCACCTCATTAGAACTGATTCAAATGTATTCTTTTTAATGGCTGAGTAAGACTCCATTGTGTATATGTACCACAGCTTTCTTATCCATTCATCTGCTGATGGACATCTAGGTTGCTTCCATGTCCTGGCTATTATAAACGGTGCTGCGATGAACATTGGGGTACACGTGTCTCTTTCCCTTCTGGTTTCCTCAGTGTGTATGCCCAGCAGTGGGATTGCTGGGTTGTATGGCAGTTCTATTTCCAGTTTTTTAAGGAATCGCCACACTGTTCTCCACAGTGGCTGTACTAGTTTGCATTCCCACCAACAGTGTAAGAGGGTTCCCTTTTCTCCACACTCTCTCCAGCATTTATTGCTTGTAAACTTTTGGATAGCAGCCATTCTGACTGGTGTGAAATGGTACCTCCTAGTGGTTTTGATTTGCATTTCTCTGATAATGAGTGATGTTGAGCATCTTTTCATGTGTTTGTTAGCCATCTGTATGTCTTCTTCGGAGAAATGTCTGTTTAGTTCTTTGGCCCATTTTTTGATCCCCTCTCTTTTGGATTTCCTTCCCATTTAGGTCACCACAGATCACTGAGTAGAGTTCTCTGTGCAATATGATAGGTTCTCATTAGTTATCTGAAAGATTTTCTTCTAGGCAGAGAGAACTGAGATAACAGAGTTGTCTGGATCTGCCCAGATCAGTGACTGTGATCTTGCAGCTCCTGACAGGACCAGACACCCAGGAATAAACTGCAACGCAGGAGACACATGGGGAGGGGCTCTGAGCCAAGGCCAAGTGAGGAGGTTCAGACGTGCAGACGGAACAGAGTGTCTGAAGGAATGATCCGCTCACGTGGGTAGTCAGACTTCCAGAGACCAAGGAGTTTTGTCACAGATGATTTCAACACAGGAGCATCGGGAGCAAGCCATGGGAAGTCTGGGAGCATCTGGGATCTGGCTAAGTCAGATAAAGGGTGAGCGCCAGTCGTGGAACTGAAAGCAGGGCTGTGGTTTGAGGAACATTTCCCACCTATGGGAGGAGCAAACAACATCCCAAGCAAAGCACTGACACAGAGACTCGGGCCCAGGAATGAGAAAGGGAGATGCCATTGGAACCAGAGCATGAAGTAGGGACTTGGTCACAGGAGCCCAGTTATTAGCTGGACCCTTCATCAAACCTGGCGTGATAGCCATGAACCATTAAATCTCTGGGAATTAAGCCTTCATCCCACTGATGCACAGGACCTAGCCTTTAGAGAATGTGTTGTATGTAATATATTATCAGTAGGATACATTATATGTAAGATGAGGGAACAGGAAATGGGCACCATCTCCCTTCCCCGACCCCTGCCAGGATGGAGGGAAAAGGTCGTGTCTGTTGCTTCTTTTGTCAACAGTAATCCCCATTAGTGCCTCCTTGGTTGCCATGGCATTGGATGGTTCCAGAGAATCCTTTTTCTTGAATTATCCCAAGTACTCACCCCAAGACTCCAAGGATGGGTTTCTTAGCAAGACTGCTGGTTAGGGCAGGCACAGAGTCCTTATCTGCATTTTACTTAATCTTTGCGTGTTTCTTTCAACTACCACCCCATCCACCCTCGTGCTTAGTCTCAGCTCATTCTCCAATCCACATTCCTTCCATTTCCATCTCCCTGGCTTCCACCTTTCTTGCTTATTCCCTATTTGGAAATTTAGCTTTCTCTTCACACGGCTTGGTGCCATCTTTGCCTGATTCTACGTATTCCTCCGGCTATGCTTCTGTAGTGGACGTTATGTTTGATTCTCCAACCCACCCTCATCAGTAGTGGCAATGCAGTTTGGTCCACACACTGCCACAGATACCATGTTAAGGTTGGCTTCCAAACAATCCTGTCTCTGCACCACTCAGCCCAGAATCAAAGTCCCAGGAGTAAGCATCTGACAGCCCAGGTTCATGGCTCCTTGGATCAGGTTCCACGGGTTTCCATGGTGTGGGAGCTGAGAAAGGAGGCAGCTGCCTTCAACTGCCCTCTTGTCAGACCTAATCACAATGGATAATTCTCTCGGGGGTAATCTGGTGGTAATCAGAAGGGAGGGATTCTAATCAGTGTTGTCCAATGGAATAATAATGCAAAATCTTCAAGTACCACATTGAAAAAGGCAGAAACAGGTGAAATTAATTTTAATATTTTATTTAACCAATATTTCCAAAATATCATTGTGTTGACATGTAATCAAAATATAACAAATTATTGGTAAGATATATTCCTTTGTAAACGTTTTGTTTCATTGAAGTATAGTTAATTTACAATGTTGTGTTAGGTTTCTGATATGAAACAAAGTGATTCAGTTGTGCATATATACATTCTTTTTCATTATGGCTTATCATAGGCTACTGAATATAGTTTCCTGTGCTATACAGTAGGACTTTGTTGTTTATCCAGAAATGTTCCTTTGTATGGTTGTTTTAAGTCTTTGGAATTCAGGGTGTATTTTTCTCTCACAGCACAGCTCATCCAGATGCTACATTTTTATTGGAAATATTTGATCTATGTTTATATTTGGGGCTTTCCTGGTGGCTGAGCTAGGAAAGAATCTGCCTGTTAATGCAGGAGACGTGGGTTCAATCCCTGGGTTGGAAGATCCCCTGGAGAAGGAAATGGCAACCCACACCAGTATTCTTGCCGGAAAATCCCACGGACAGAGAGGATCCTAGCAAAAAAAAAAAAAACTAGAAACACATTCCCAAGTTCTTCCAGACCTGCTTAAAAGTTATCCAATTACTGAATCAAGTACCAAAAATAATTTGCCTTTAATATTAGCCTCCACATTGACAAGACAAATAGATCTTTATTAGAAGAATTGTTTGAAGCATAAGTTTATCTGTTTCAAAGCTATGTTTGTCCAAGTTATGTTAATACATTGTCTCTTGTGTCAACTCAGTAATATTAAGATGGAATGTGAAGGAGTATTGCACAAATTGAAAAGTAATTCTAAATTTATTCTTCCAATTTTGGGTAGGTTTTGCAGATAATTTACATAATACTGCTTATCATTTAAAATATTTTATATGTTGATTCATACCATTAAAGGTATAAAAATTATTGTTGATTTACATTATAAAAAGTTTCCATTTTAGTGTAAACCCTTGTACTTTTCTAACTGGGTCACAAGGTAGCTTTTTGTCTTTCCTTAGAGCTTCAGTGCATCTCATTCATACCCACTGTGATATCAGTAAGAAAACTTAAATCTCACTGCCATTGTTTATCTTTGATTCCTAAGTATTTGGTAAGAGTTTCTTCTGTTTCAAGAAAATCTTGAGTTGGAATTGACAAGACAGTAAATCTCTGTAAAATTCTCCTATGACTCAACCCACGAACATAGATTAGGATACAAAATCATCGCCTTTATTGCTTTTTATTTCTTTCCATAAACTGGTGATGAGTCACAGCATTTGAATGCATACACTGAAAATTTTTAACAACTGTATCCATAACACTTTCCATAGAATGTGCTTCTGAAAGTGAACACAAATATTTTCAATATATATCATACGGTGGGATAAAGCAATAAGGAAAATATCATTCTCTTATTTGGAAATTCCAATAAATCCAGATTTTTAACATAGCTGGAGTGCCATCTGTTATAATAGAAACTATTTCTTTTCATATCTAACTGAAATTCTTCTTTATCAGATGTCAAAGATTCAAAAATTCTAATCAGCAGTTTTTTAAGCCATGAATTTACAATGTTTCTGTACAAATTTGGAAGACCTTTAAGACTCAATATACCCAAAGTAGTCACTGGGCAGTGTCTCATGGCATGACTCAGCTAAAATTTGGTATTTTTCAAAATTTGAATTAATTTATCTTTGATAAATTCTTTTATTCTATGGGCATTTGGTAGCTTAATTGAAAATTGCTCACTTGTTATTAAATATCTGTTTAGTTTCTTCTTCATAATTTTTAATAAAGTTTTCACAATTGAAAAAATCATTTCTTTTACCATCTTTACATTAAAAATTGTGTGTACTTAAATGTGTGCAATTTTTTTAAATTTTAATTTATTATTTATGGCTGTGCTGGCTCTTTGTTGCTGTGACAACCTTTTCTCTAGTTGTGATGTGCAGGCTTCTCACTGTGGTGGCTTCTCTTATTGCAGAGAAGGGCTTCAGTAGTTGGACACATGGGCTCAGGAGTTGTGGCACACAGGTCAGCTGCCCCATGGCATGTGGACTCCTCTTGGAGCAGGGGTCAAACCAGTGTCCCCTGCATTGGCAGGCAGATTCTCAACCACTGGACCACTAGGGGAGTCCTGCCTCACTGATTCTTTTTAAATGTTGAGAGAAAACTTCTTATCAAAAGCAACTCTGTATGTGCAGAAAATGCCTCAATATTTTCTACTCTATTATTTTAAAATGTTTGTGTCACAACAACACAGCATTTTCATTTTGCTCTGCCATAGCAAATTGCAATTGACATTCATCATGAAATTTGTGGCATTATCCTCTTCCAGTCCCTTTTTTCTTTACTATTTTGTGTGCTAGCTTCTGCAACTCCATTGGATCATCAGTATATGCCTTCATTTTATACATTTAAAAATTGATTTGTATGTAGAAAAGTAGTTGAATTATATTATACTTAAAATAATACATATTGTTGTTCAGTTGCCCAGTCTTGTCCAACTCTTTGCGACCCCATGGACTGCAGCACACCAGGCTTCTCTGTCCATCACCAACCCCCAGAGCTTGCTCAAATTCCTGTCCATCGAGTCAGTGATGCCATCCTACCATCTTATCCTCTGTCGTCCACTTCTGCTCCTGCCTTCAGTCTTGCCCAGCATCAGGGTCTTTTTTAATGAGTCAGCCCTTCAAATCAGGTGGCCAAAATATTGGAGTTTCAGTTTCAGCATCAGTCCTTCCAATGAATATTCAGGGTTGATTTCCTTTAGGACTGACTGGTTTGATCAAGGGACTGTCAAGAGTCTTCTCCAACACCACAGTTCAAAAGCAATTAAAACTTAAAAGTTATCCTATCCATATAAAATATTCCAGTAAACACATTACAGTGATTTACTTCAGTGCACAGAAAAAAAAAAAAATCATTCAAACTGAAACAGTCCCCCAAAATCCACAAACAACAAATGTTGGAAAGGGTATGGAGAGAAGGGAACCCTCCTACACTGTTGGAGGGAATGTAAATTGGTACAGCCACTATGAAGAACGGTATGGAGGTTCCCTAACAATCTAAAATTAGAAAAAAAAAATCTAAAATTAGAACGACCGTGTGACCCTGAAATCGCACTCCTGGGCATATATCTGGAGAAAAACATGATTGGAAAGGATACAGGCACCCCAATGTTCATTGCAGCACTGTTTACAACAGCCAAGACATGGGACCATCCTAAATGTCCATTAACAGAGGAATGGATAAAGATGTGGTACATATATGCAATGGAATATTACTCAGCCATTAAAAAGAACGAAATAACACATTTGCAGCAACATGGATGAACCTAGAGATTGTCATACTAAGTGAAGTAAGTCAGATAGAGGAGAAATATTGTATGACATCCCTTATATGTGGAATCTTAAAAAAAAATGGTACAAATGAATTTACTTACAAAGCTGAAAGAGACTCACAGATTTAGAAAGCAAACATGATTGCCAGGGGGTAGGGATAGTGAAGGAATTTTGGAAGGTCATGTATATATTGCTGTATTCAAATGGATAACCAACTGTATACCACATGGAACTCTACTCAGTGTTCTCTGCCACCCTGGATGGGGGGAAGTTTTGGGGGAGAATGGATACAAGTGTATGTATGACTGAGTCCCTTTGCTGTTCACCCGAAACGATCACGACATTGTTAATCAGCTATACCCCAATACAAAATAAAAAGTTTGAAGTTTGAAAAAAAACTGAATCGGTCCATATATACCAATTAAATAGGTGATATGTTTATATGTTATCCTAGGAAAGTGCACACGTGGCCTACCTGTAACAGCATACATGTGCCCTATATTATAAAAATAATATTTTATGCAATGCAGTTATTTGTTTGCCCTACTGAAATTCAATGTAACAAAAAAAAATCTGTTTTTCTGATTTAGTTTTGAAATTTTAAATATTAGGTATAGCTAAAAATTTATTTCAAGTGCTCAATGCCTATATGTGGCTAGTGGCTACTGTATTGGATAACACGGCTCCAGAAATACAAAACAACAATAAACTGAATGATTCCATTGTTCAGTTTCTTCCCAAAAGAAATTCTGTACATGTGCCCAGGAGGGCACGTAGAAGGAAGTTCTAGCAACATTGTAAACATTGTTTACAGTGGCCACCAACCAGAAAAACCTTATATCCATCAATTGGGTTATGGCCAAAAAAATTGTGATGTATCCATTCTAAGGCATTTTGTGTCACAGTTCAAAATAGATCTCTGATTAGGTTTTTAAAACATATCACTAGGTGGGGAACCGGAAAAAGCAAGCTGTTCAATGTGATGTCATTAAACAAATACCACATTTAAAAATTGATTAGACAGATAGATCAAGATAGATTCACACCAAGTGTTTCCTTCTGTGTTTCTGTGGAGGGAAAGAGGAAACTTAGGCTAACTTGGATTTAATAAGAAGAATGCATTCGTGTCTTACTCATCTAACGAAAATTAATTTGGAGAAAAGATCTTAAGAAAGGGGAAGTCTTGACAGAAGTGGAAAGATGAACAAAGACACCAATTAAATAGAATTAACAGCAATATAGATTATATGGTGTCTTAAGAAGTGTAATCACATGATTATAACATTTAATGCATAAGTCAAAAGTAATGCTTCAAAAAGAAGATATGCAAATTATATAGTGGCCCTCCTATAAACTGAAAATGGGAAATGCCAAACAGTGATTAAAACTAATTTATGTGGCTTGCCTCCACCAGCATTTTGGGAAACATCCAGGTTACCTATCATGTGCTGCTATTGCATTAAAGCACCCAGACCGTAGTCCCAAATTGTCATCCAGCCCCTTGACCTCACCAACATTTTGCAGCACACCAATTGTTTTTCTAGTTCCTATTTTCATACCTACTGTTCTTTTTCTCCTGCTCCCTTTGTTTCTTAAATATAGATGTTGATTCAGTGGCAGTTAGGATCCAGACAAGTGGTGATGAGATCAAACAACATAACCTTTCTCAGGAAAGAGAGGGGGAAAAAAATCGAAGTGTTTGAGACCCTCAATTTGCCCTTCTTTATCATAGAGAACCCCAATTTCACATTAATAAATACCCCTGTGCTAGTTTTTTGCCTCTCCATAGATCGTATTTAACCCCAGGCCCTAGAGGACACGGACTGATTAATTTAATCCTGATCCCAAATTTCCCCTTGACCTACCTGACATTGATTGAGTAAATAGATTAGTCAAGAAAGACAATAAAATCAGCAGAGAGGCTTGGGAATCTTCCTGAACTTTGTGTAAAAATGTCCTGAAATTGGAGCTTCTTGGGAGCATTAGCTTCAAACCATGTCTTAAATTGAAATCACATTCCACTTCCCTAAGATCACAGCCTTTCACTAAGACAGGATTATGGAAACTCTGAACCATCCAAGCAGAGGATATGTGTCTGGGAGTAAAACTGAAATGAATAAATCTATAAAAAGTCGAACAATAACACCAAAAAAGGCAGCATGATTCATCTTGCAAATGACAAGAAGAAAAAATAAACAAGGGAGCATTAACTTTAGAAAGTATAAAACATGATGACAATGATAAGACCTAATAGAACAGTAATGAAAAGACTTAACCAATCCCATTAAAAAACAAAGCCCTTTGAGATGAGATTTTAAAACTCTAGCTACATCTTTTTTCCAAGAGACAAATCTATGGAAAGTGAATGGAAAGTGTTAAGCAAAAAAGGGGATGGGGTGATCTAAAAATACATCCGAAATACAAAAGCAAAGGAAACAGAACAGTAATAATTTTCGAGGAAGGAGGACAAAAAACCATTTTAGACCAAGTATTATTTTATGGCAGTAGGTACAATCCTCCTAAAAGATATTTGTTAACATTTATGAGATAAAAGGCAAAGCACTGTAGAAAAAAAAAATGTAGGAATTGTCAAAGAAAATGAGACTGCTTTGTGGTTTTAAATAGTTTCCACTATAATTGCCATTTATTTCTATAATATGACTTCGCTAAGAGTCCCTTGGACAGCAAGGAGATCCAACCAGTCCATCCTAAAGGAAATCAGTCCTGACTATTCATTGGAAAGACTGATGCTGAAGCTGAAACTCCAATACGTTGGTCACCTGATTTGAAGAACGGACTCGTTGGAAAAGACCCTGATGCTGGGAAAGATTGAAGGTGGGAGGAGAAGGGGACGACAGAGGATGAGATGGTTGGATGGCATCACCGACTCAATGGACGTGAGTTTGAGTGAGCTCTGGGAGTTGGTGATGGACAGGGAGGCCTGGCGTGCTGCAGTCCATGGGGTCGCAAAGAGTCGGACATGACTGAGCGATTGAACTGAACTGAACTGAAGAAGAAAAGTCTTACAAGAACTTTTCTTGACTCCAAGAGAATACAGAGTTTATGTGCTGTCTGGATTCATTATAATTACATCAGTAAGAAAAATTAACTTCTGTGATAAATGTAGTTTACAACATTGAGGAAACAAGCAAAATTATTTACAACAAACACTCTAGCAAATGCCATTTCCTGCATCAAATGTTTAATTTTTTAAGATTTTAAATTAATGGTCCTTGGGACTATTATAATGAATCTCCAAATTTAAGAAAATTCTTTGCCTTTTAAAGTTATCAAACAGGCAAAAACTTACTTTTATAATGACAGAAATTCATAAAGTTACATATTTAACTTAATTTTATCACTAGCATATAAATATCTCTTTAACATGTTTTTTAAAAAGCCAGTGTTTGCATTCTCGAAAGAACTGGAGTCAACATTTTTTCTATCTTAGAACTTTTTGTTAAGTGTGATTGAATTTATTACCTCAAATTTCAAACAAAGGCTGAGGCAAAGAATGTGGGAATAAAAAGTAATCATTTCTATGGAATTAGAAGAAATACTAACAAAAATAAAATTAAGCAAGAAATTAACAAGATATTCTCGTTCTGAAGAACAAAATTTAAGAAAATCAGGATTTGACTAAAAAATGATAATATATCAGGCCAAGTGAAAACTTAAATCCCAAAGGCAGAAACTGTACAAGTCAAATTGTGTATTTGATAAAAAACAAACTATAAATGAATAATGTATTTTGGGGTTAATGAAAAAATCAAAATACCTAGAATTTTTAAAATTTCCCTATAAAATTACTTTGGGGAAAAGAGGGAATTAAAACTTCAGTTGCTGTTTGTGTACAAAAGAGCACAAAAATAACTATCTTTCAAAACTGATGAGATGAGGCAACCCAGTAATCAGAGGCAAAATCATAATTTTAAACACTTTTACTAAGAAAGCATAATAAGAAATAAGTTTCTGATAAAAAGATGTTATGGGAAAGGACTAAATGAACTAAAATAGCAGGTAGATTGAATCAATCATGACAACTACTATTACATTAACAAAGACAAAGAATTGTTAAATCCATGAACCAGATCTTTGATAAGATCAATAAAACTCTAGAAAGATTTATGAAGGAAAATAGAGGGCATATTTCAAAATTTGGAAATAAAAAAGAAAGTTCAACCAAATATACTGTCAAGATTTAGAAAGATATGAAAATATTTTCTCAAGTCTATACAATAACATTTAAAGTTTTATTTTATAGTGCTTTTTTTTTTTTAATGAAGCTATATGGGCAACAATATTCTTAAGAGAGTTCTTCAGAGTTCCCTGGTGGTTAGAACTCCAGGCTTTCACTGCCATGATCTGGGTTCAATCCTTGGTATGGGAACTGAGATCCCACAAGCCACGCAGCACAGGAAAAAAAAAAAAGATTTCTTAACACAGCATTAATTACATTCATGAAATATGTTAGGTGTTCTTTAGCAATATCTTATTTAAGATACAATATTTATAAATGAGCTTGGTATATAGATTTTCAGGTATGATTTTCAGGTTTTGATGTGACTTTCACAGAGAATGTGAATGTCTTTTACTTCTATGTGCTCTAATACAACTTATATAGAAGCCGAATTGTTTATTTCTTGACTATTTAGAAGAAACTCTCTAAGAAACCCTCTGGGTCTGGTGGACTTTTGGTAGGGAGCTGGTTGATAACTTCTGTTTTGTTCTTGCTTACTGTTTTAAGACTTATAACATTGTGTTCATTTTGTTGTTGGTGCTCAGTCACTACGCTGTGTCTGACTCTTTAAGACCCCATGGACTGCAGCATACCAGGAGTTTGCTCAGATTCATGTCCATTGAGTTGCTGATGCCATCCAACCATCTCATCCTCTGTCATCCCCTTCTCCTTTTACCTTCAATCTTTCCCAGCATCAGGGTCTTTTCCAATGAGTCGGCTCTTCACATCAGGTGGCCAAAGAACTGGAGTTTCCGTTTCAGCATCAGTCCTTCCAGGGAATATTCAGGGTTGATTTCCTTTAGGATTGACTGGTTTGATTTCTTTGCAGTCCAAGGGACTCTCGAGAGTCTTCTCCAGCACCGCAATTCGAAAGCATCAATTCCTCAGCACTCAGCTTTCTTTAGGGTCCAACTCTCAACATCTATACATGACTACTGGAAAAACCAGAGCTTTGACTATATGGACTTTTGTCAACAAAGTGATGTCTCTGCTTTTTAATACGCTGTCTTGGTTTGTCATAGCTTTCCTTCCAAGGAGCAAGCATCTTTTAATTTTATGGCTGTAGTCCCTGTCCTCAGAGATTTTGGAGCCCCCAAAAATAAAGTCAGCCACTGTTTCCACTATTTCCCTATCTACTTGCCATGAAGTGGTGGGACTGGATGCCAGGATATTAGTTTTTTGAATACTGAGTTTTAAGCCAGTTTTTTTTTTTTTTAAACTCTCCTCTTTCACCCTCATCATCTTTTCCAATTTTCAAATTTAATTGCATGAAGTTTTGCTAGGTACTAAATCTTTTCAGCATATGTGAACCGTGAACTTCCTGATGTTCAAGCTGGTTTTAGAAAAGGCAGAGGAACCAGAGATCAAATTGCCAAAGATGATGAGGGTGAAAGC
>NW_011494644.1:7144972-7145579 GCF_000754665.1 Bison bison bison
TCTTTTCAGCATATGTGAACCGTGAACTTCCTGATGTTCAAGCTGGTTTTAGAAAAGGCAGAGGAACCAGAGATCAAATTGCCAACATCCACTGGATCATGGAAAAAGCAAGAGTTCCAGAAAAACATCTATTTCTGCTTTATTGACTATGCCAAAGCCTTTGACTGTGTGGATTACAATAAACTGTGGAAAATTCTGAAAGAGATGGGAATACCAGACCACCTGACCTGCCTCTTGAGAAATTTGTATGCAGGTCAGGAAGCAACAGTTAGAACTGGACATGGAACAACACACTGGTTCCAAATAGGAAAAGGAGTTCGTCAAGGCTGTATATTGTCACCCTGTTTATTTAACTTCTATGCAGAGTACGTCATGAGAAATGCTGGACTGGAAGAAACACAAACTGGACTCAAGATTGCCGGGAGAAATATCAATAACCTCAGATATGCAGATGACACCACCCTTATGGCAGAAAGTGAAGAGGAACTCAAAAGCCTCTTGATGAAAGTGAAAGTGGAGAGTGAAAAAGTTAGCTTAAAGCTCAACATTCAGAAAACGAAGATCATGGCATCCGGTCCCATCACTTCATGGGAAGTAGATGGGGAAA
>NW_011494644.1:7145679-7158122 GCF_000754665.1 Bison bison bison
CAATACTTTGGCCACCTCATGTGAAGATTTGACTCATTGGAAAAGACTCTGATGCTGGGAGGGATTGGGGGCAGGAGGAGAAGGGGACGACAGAGGATGAGATGGCTGGGTGGCATCACTGACTCGATGGACGTGAGTCTGAGTGAATTCTGGGAGTTGGTGATGGACAGGGAGGCCTGGCATGCTGTGATTCATGGGGTCGCAAAGAGTCAGATACAACTGAGTGACTGATCTGATCTGATCTGAAATCTTTTCATTTCCTCTGTGTGATGTTATTTTCCTCCCCATATTTCTAGTGCTGTGTTTTTTGCTGCTTTCCCCTGTGGGTTTTTTTTTTTTTTTTCTTCTTCTTCTAATTAGTTTACTCAGTAGTTTCTCTATTTTACTTTAACCAACCTCATCCCAAAGAGTCAGTTCTTGGATTAACCAGTTCTACTTTTTAAATTAGTTTGAGTTCTAGTTGATTCATTTCTTTATGATTTTCTTCCTTCTGATTTTTGTTTTTCTTTTTTCTAACTTGTTTGAATACTAAATTTGCTTGTTTTCCTTGCTTTTTTTTTTTTTAACTAACGTATTTATTTAAGGCTCTGTATTTTCCTCTATTTTTTAAAATTTTTGGATGCACTGGGTCTGTTGCAGTGCATGGACTTCTCTAGTTGCGGTGCATGAGTTCAGTAGTTGCAGTGTGGGCTTAGTTGCCCTGAGGAATGCGGGATCTTAGTTCCCCGACCCAGAACTGAACCCACAACCCCTGCGTTGGAAGTTGGATTCTTAACCACTAAACCACCAAGGAAGTCCCTGTATTTTTCTCTTAACAACCCATATTAACTCTGTGACACAGGTTTTGGCACGTATTGACTTTCATGTCATTATTTGAGATATTATGAACTTTGGGTTTAAATTTTTTCTTTGATTTTTCTTTCTCTTCCCACACTTCCCCACCCACATGGGGTAGGTTTTTTTCCTTCTAATTTTGTAGCTAGTTCGTAGTTTTCTTGTGTTGTTATTTGTGAATGGTCTGTTATATTTCTACTTTTTAAATTTTGTTAAGATTTTCTTTGTGGCCTGATATTTTTTAATTATTTTAAATTTAAATTTTAAAATTTCCCAGAACCATGAAAAGATGTATCCTCTATTATCAGTGTACAGCATTCGATACAAAACAACAAAGTCAGCATAAATATACATTCAGGTCCTCTAAATCTGTATTTTTAATTTCCTTTCTTGTAGACTGGGAGAGGTAAGCCACATTTGTTAATCCTTGGTGTCTGTTGAAAGTTGATGCTCTGATTATTTCGATACTGGCTTCAGTTGTGTCCTAATATCATGGAAGCTTTAGCCTGATTGTGGAGTGTACACACTCTTTGTTATTATCAAATGCCCTGTTTGTCTCCATTTCTTAATTGAATTATAGATTCAACCTTGTCTGGTATTAATATGAACCCAGCTTCATTTTTGTTATCTTTACCTGATATGTCTTTGTTCACACCCTTCAAACTTCCTGAGAAATTTCATTTGGCATACTCTTTTGTTTTCAACCAAAAGTTTTGTTTCATTTTTTTTGACCCAGGAAGTCTTTCTCTTTAAATTGTTTAAAAACTCCACATTCATTTATGGAAATAACAGATGTGGTTTGTTTTCATTCTCTCATGTTATACTTTCTGTTTTTAATATTTCCTTTATTTTCTACCATTTGGACACAAGCTTTATGTTTGCTTTGCTTCTCTTTGTTTCTGGTCGTTTTTAGCTTTATCATTTTAGGTTGCCTTTTGTACTTTCAGATAATATTTCAAGCCTCCATTTCCTGATGGTAAATGTCTATTTCCTTTAGTAAATGTCTATTGAGATCCCCAAAGAAAAGAAAATGGATGAGACTCCTGGGTTTCTGTTTGGTCAGTTTTTGCACTGGGGATAATACGGGGCAGGCAGCAAAGGGAAACAGAGATAGACTGAGACCAGGCGTCTTAGTGGCCTTTGGAGGCTGGTTCCTGTTTTCCACCGTTGTGCTAACAGCTGCATCACAGGACTGACTACCTCAGTTATTCCATCACCCAGTTTTCCCAGACATTCCTCCTGTTGCAGGAAGGGGGACTCCTTCTAGGGCCCAAAAGTAGACTCTTGTCTAATGCTCAGAAGTGAATTGTCCTGGGAGACACGTGTGCTGACAAAGCAGGAGACGTTATTGGGAAGGGGCGCCCAGGAGGAGAGCAGGAGGGGAAGGGAACCCAGGAGCACGGCTCTGCCACGTGGCTCACAGACTTAGGTTTTATGGTGAGGGGGTTAGTTTCCAGGGTGTCTCTGGCCAATCATTCTGACACCTTCCTGGTGTCGCCAAGATGGATTCCAGCGAGGAAGATTCTAGAAGGTTGATAGGACCCAGGGGCTGGCATCTCCTTGCTTTTGATCTTTCTCAAATTCTTCCTGTTGGTGATAGCTTGTTAGTTCCATGTTCCTTACCAGGACCTCCTGTTCTAAGATAACTCATGCAAGTGGCTTCTGTCTTGCCTAGCCGGGATGGACAACTTCAGTCAGTGTTTTCCCTGACACTCCCACGTCCCTCTCAGCCAGAAGCGGGGCAGGGGAACTGGCAGCAGGTACTTCCGCCTGCCACACACACCACTGAGAGATTTATCTGATTTATTTTTACAGTCTGCTCTTCTGTCCAGTTCTTTCATGGCAGGAGATAGTGACAGTAGGTGGTTGAGACCAATCTATATCTCCCTTCCTGCTTTCCTGTTACCTGAAATACACCATGCCAGCCCCTACCTGTTTTTCAGCTCTCTTGTAGGACTATGAGATGGAAGCAAGGAGCTTCTCCTCCAGTGGGTGTGGGAAGGGAAATATTACTAAGATTTTTTGGGGCTTTCATCTATATCTTCTACCTATTCCTTACCCTGCTTCACGCTTCCTGGGATATAGGGCAGAATGCTGCCTATTGATTGCATGAAGCTTCTGAATTTTTTTCCATTGACATTTTAAAGCCAAAACATGAGGTCATATGATCCTGGTGGGTTTTTAAAAATTAATTAATTTGATTCTTATTTTTTTTTGGCCATGCTGGGTCTTTGTTGCTGTGTGTGGCCTTTCTTTAGTGTGGCAAGCAACAGCTACTTTTTAATTGCAATTTGCAGTGGCTCCTTTTGTTGTAGCGCATGGGTACTAGGGCGTGAAGGTTCTGGTAATTGCAGTGTGTGGGTTTAATTGCCCCTACGGCATGTGGAATCTTCCCAGGCCAGGGATCAAACCCTTGTCCCTGCATTGGCAAATGGATTCTTAACCACTAGACCACCAGGGAAGTTCCATGGTGGTTTTTTAAATCTAGATTGTTGTCGATTTTTGTCCATTTCATTATATTGGGATAGAAAAACCTATCTCTTTGCTTATCTTCACTTATATATTCCAGAAGCTTCCTTTATTCTTTGCACCATTATATTGTGTAGTATGAGTGTACCATAGTTTAATTAACTATCCTCTTATTGGTAGAGCAATTGATTAATTAATGGAGCAAGTAATTAATGCACAGTGTGATAAGGAAGCAGGGAAACAATCCTGTTTGCATAGAACTGGTGAATTTTAATTGATATAGTCCTTAGAAGATATACTCTATCAAAGATCTTAAAAACATCTGTACTCTTTAATTCAGAAATTCCATGTGTAGAAACTTAAGATAATTATAGAAAAGCCTAATAATTAATGTATAAGAATCTTTATTGGTGCCTTTATATGGAAGCACAAAATTGTTAGAAACAATCCAAGTATCTAACAGTGCAGAACTGGTTGAGAAAATCATGGTACAGCCATACTGTGGAATCTACACAATCATTGACTTTTGGGAGGGAGTGGTGAAGAGGCTTTCAGCTTATTTGCAGAGAGGTACACTGCCAGTTGTGTTCCTCATTCTACTTTCACTGGCCTTATGGTGAATCTAGGAAATGACTCCTAGATTCTAGCCCTGCTTTTGGTAAAGGTAGGACAGCTCTGAGTATGAATGCACGTGTGTGTGTGTGTGTGTGAGAGAGAGAGAGTTTGCACACATGCAAGGAGATCCAAAATGATTTGCCCATGGTCACCATTGCCTTGCAAGAGACTAGGCGAGGAATCTTAGTTTATTCCAGAAGAAGTGGGAGAGAGAAAAGAGAGTGGGAAGATGTGTCAGGGGACCTTAAGACCACCCTCAGGTTTGAAGATTTGCTGGGAGGACTTAGAGAACTCAGAAAAATGTTATGATCACAAAGTGTATTACAGTTCAGTTCAGTTCACTCATTCAGTCGTGTCCGACTCTTTGCCACCCCATGCACTGCTGCACAGCAGGCCTCCCTGTCCATCTCCAACTCCTGGAGTTTACTCAAGCTCATGTCCATCGAGTCATTGATGCCATCCAACCATCTCATCCTCTGTCATCCCCTTCTCTTCCTGCCTTCAATCTCTCCCAGCATCAGAGTCTTTTCCACTGAGTCAGTTCTTCACATCAGGTGGCCAAAGTATTAGAGTTTCAGCTTCAACATCAGTCCTTCCAATGAGTATTTAGGACTGATTTCCTTTAGGATTGACTGGTTTGATCTCCTTGCCATCCAAGGGACTCTCAAGAGTCTTCTCCAACACCACAGTTCAAAAGCATCAATTCTTTGATGCTCAGCTTTCTTTATAGTCCAACTCTCACATCTATACATGACTACTGGAAAAACCATAGGTTTGACTAGATGGACCTTTGTTGGCAAAGTAATGTCTCCACTTTTTAATATGCTGTCTAGCTTGGTCATAGCTTTTCTTCCAAGGAGCAAGCGTCTTTTCAATTGAGCTCTACTGGACCATCATTTGGTGTCCCTGGTGGCTCAGTGGTATTACAGTGAAAGGATACTGATTAAAACCATCAAAGGAGAAAGGTACACAGGACAGTCCCAGCACTAGCCTCCAGCTATGTCCTCTCAGTTGAATGACAGGGATATTGCTTAATTCTCCCAATAATAATATGTGACAACACACAAAGTATTGTCAACCAGGGACGCTTACCTAAGCTTTGATGTCTGTGGTTTTTGTTGGGGATCAGTCATGGAGACACAGAATGACTGTGTGACTGATCTTAGTTACTCGGTCTCCAGCCTCTCCAGAAATTGAACTAATACAGAATGACCCAAAGCCCCCACCATAAATCACACATTAGTATAAACCAACTAGCATGGCCCAAGATCCCAGGTATATGAAGCCACTCTCATCAGGCAAGATAGTCAAGGGCTTAGAGGTCATCTCCCAGAAGCAGATCAAAGGCCATTCCTTTTCTTTGAAATGTGTATGGTTTGGCCATCCCAAGCCTGCTGAGTTAACCTGTTAGTGCACAGAAGAGAGAATAAAAGCAGTGATATTAGGAGACTTTCCTGGACAGAGTGTCCTGACTAATCCCCAAATATCCAGGAAAGTCTATAATAAATCGTGAACTCTTCCTGCATATGAAGTTCTTATGAAAATCCATGAGCTGGAAGAGTTTTGCATCAGAGAAAAAAGTGTTTTAGGACAACAGTTGCAGAAACAGAAGCCAGGAGAAGTAAGCCATGGGACTAAAGGACTTAGAGGTTTGCAGTCAGATTCTAACATCAGAGGAGCAAGAATTAGGTTGGAGAGTCTCCTCTAACAAAGAGTAGAGGCAAATGTATTTTTTAAAATATCATCTCACTATATTCTTTGTATGACTCATTGTCTACTACTTTTCCTAAAATAGTGGTTTTCAGCCCAAGCTGTACATTACAATCACCTGGAGAGAATTTTTAAAATGACCCCACCCAACTGAATCAGAGTCTTTGAGAATGGGGGCTGGGCATTAGTATTTTAAGAAAATTTCCTGGATGAATCTAATGCATAGCTAGGGTCGAGATCCACTACTCAAAAGTATTTTTGTTATAGTCATAATGATGGTCTTGTTTATTATTTTTTTAATGTGAACCATTTTTTTTGCAAAATCTTTTTTTTTAACTTTTTATTTCCTATTGGGGTATAGATGATTAACAGTGCTGTGATAGTTTCAAGTGAACAGTGTAGGGGCTCAGCCATACATATACATGTATCCATTCTCCCCCAAACTCTCCTCCATCCAGGCTGCCACATAACATTGACCAGAGTTCCATGTGGTATACGTAGGCCCTCGTTAATTATTCATTTTAAATATAGCAGTGTATGCGTGTAGATCCCTAACTATCCCTTCCCCACCTTCTTCCCCTCCCCGCCACCCCAGCAGCCATAAATTCATTCTCTAAATCTGTGAATCTCTATTTTGTAAGTAAGTTCATTTGTATCATTTCATTTTAGATTCCACATATAAGGGATGTCATACAATATTTCTCCTTCTCTGTCTGACTTACTTCTGATGTGGACCATTTTTAAAGTCTTTATTGAATTTGTTACAATATTGCTTTTGTTTTGGTTTTGGTTTTTTGGCCAAGAGGCATGTACGATCTTAGTTAGCTCCCTGACGAGGGATCAAACCCACACCCCTTGCATTGGAAGGTCAAGTCTTAACCACTGGACCACCAGAGAAGTCCCTTGTTTACATATTATCTTAAAACAGGGTGTCTCAACCTCCTCATTATTGACATTTTGGCCAGACAATTCTTTATTGTGGGACATTGTCTTGTGCATTGTAGGATGTATATTTAGCAGCACCCCTGGTCTCCATCCATGATATGCCGGTAGCACCCCACTTCCCAGTTGGGACAATAAAAGCAATTGTCTCCAGATACCACCAGTGTCCCCTAGAGGGTCAAAATCACTTCTGGTTGAGAATCACTGCCTTATATGAATTATTGAAGGTGCCGTTTACAGAGAAGTTTCTGGGGACACAGTCTTACCCTGCTCCTCCTATATCTATGCTCGGCTGGTATATCACTCAAATCTTTGTGAGGTGGGCATGCAGGGCAGCTGTAATCCATGTCCAGTGGAGAGTTGCAAGCAGTTGTATTGAAAAAATGTGACATACCAATGCAAGTTGGAAATCTCAGTGTTCTTGAGAAATTATATTTAAAAACACAGCCTGTGATGTTTGATAGAAACCAACACAATACTGTAAAGCAATTATCCTTCAATTAAAAATAATTTTTTTTAAAAAGCAAAGCCTGGAAACAAAAAACAAACAAATATAGGCTAGGAACAAATCTTGACTCCAACATTTACTCACTTGATTAGCCAGATTTTTCAGTTATCTTTTACCAGCCAAAGCAGCTCTAAAACTAATGAACCCCATTCTTTATTGCTCATGAATCTGTGGTCAATAGCTGGTTGTTCTGGCCTCTCCCAGTCTCACTCTGTGTCTGGGCTCAGCTGCAGTTGGAGAAGTGGCTTTGCTGATCTTGGCTGGGCTCTGCCACGTGGCTGGGCCACAGCTGGAACAGCAGGACTCTGGTCTGCCCAGCCTCTCGCTCTGCAGTAAGCCAGCCAGGCCTTGTACAGATAGTCATGTCAGGGCTCCAGAAGAACGAGCAGAAACATGGCTGGCCTCTTGAGGCCTATGCTTGGAACTGGCCCATCATCCCTCCCCCACATTCTTCTGGTTCAAGTTGACCATGAGGCCAGTGGGTGGGAGAACAAATTCCACTCTTGGTGGGGAGAGCTGCAGAGTCCCTTTGCCAGGTGACAGCAATGTGACAAACACAGCGGTGGATGGAGAGTTGTGGTCATTTTTGCAGTCCTCCACATTAGGGCAAGTGACTTAGCCTCGTTAAGCTTCAGTGTTCTCATCTGTGAAACAGGGATAGTATTGCTCCACTCAGAATTACTGGGAAGATTCAATGCCTAGTGCAGAGTTGGTGCTTGTGAACAATAGCGGTTTTTACTCTTGTTATTCTATTCTTTCATGTATCTCAGTGGTTGCGCTTTTTTCAGTGAATGAATTCAGAATTCCTTAGTGCAACTAACAAAGCCTTTGTGATTTGGACATTGTCCGTCAGCCCCTCCACCTTCAGTGATTCTGAGCTACTTGAAGCTGCTCGATAGAGCAGCTACATGACAGGTGCCCCCACGTTTCACCAGTACCATTCCTTCCGCTGGGTTGTCCACTTGTTGGTGTCCTGAACAATTAGAAGTGAAGTCGTTCAGTCGTATCCGACTCTTTGCGACCCTATGGACTGTAGCCTATCAGGCTCCTCTGTTCATGAGATTTTCCAGGCAAGAGTGCTGCAGTGGATCACCATTTCCTTCTCCAGGGGGATCTTCCCGACCCAGGAATCGAACCCGGGTCTCCCACATTTCGGGCAGACGCTTTACCGTCTGAGCCACCAGGGAATCAATTAGAAGGGCACCTGAAATTCAGTCTGCTCTAGGGCCTATCGCTTGCCCGCCTCCTCTGCCTTGAAGATGAGGTAATTCTTTATTCTTCATTATGGTCAGCAGTGGTTTCGGGGGGACACACGTGGAGCAAAAGAGGTTCCTGGACTGTGTAGTGAGAAAGTCATTCCCCCCCCAGTGGTTTTCAGTACTTTACAAGGCAGTTTCACTCTGGTGCTCATTTGTCTTTAACACCTAATACCTGCCAGCCCGAACAGATGGTGAGCCCCAGTCTGAAAACTTTCAATAGGAAGAGGTTAGAATTCAACAGCCCTCAATTGTTTCCATCACTTTTATCGTTTCTTTCGTGGCAAGTGATGCTAGTTTTACATTTTCATAGCGCTATAAAGTTCCCTTCAAAACCACATTCGTTTGGCCAATAAAAAGGGGTCAAGTTCAAGGGGAAAACCTGAAATAAAGAACAACGTGGGTGGTACTCAGGACGAAAACAGAGAGGAGGTACTTAAGTGACAAGTTTGGAAAAATCCTGAAATACATCAGCTGTACCATCTCTTCTAATAAAGATCCTATAGCTCTTCCAGGATTCCCTGGTTGTCTGTGGAGTCATACCTTTGTCTGACCCTAGATTCACAGGCAGTGAGGGCAACAATGAGATGCCAGCAAATTCGGGCAGGCTGGTATCATTCAGGGAAGAAGAGTTGCCAGTGAGTCAATCCTGTACTCAGCTGATTTGTGTTATCTCCATGGTGATAAGAGGAAGACGAGTCAGAGTGGGTAACAGCAGTCATTGTTATAGTAATAGTAAGCATAGTAACAGTAATAGTACCAGGAGTAGTTAGAGTAAGAGGCAGAGTCATAGAAATAATTGCAGTAGTAGCAGAAATGTTCACAGTAGGAAAAATAGCAACCATTTATTGAGCACCTAATGTGGGTTAAGAATTGGGCTTTACTCTGTATGCATCGGCTCCCTTATTTCTCATCACAACCCTATGAGGCAGCTCTTCTTCTTACCTCTATTTCACAGATGAGGACATTGATCTTAATGAGGTAAAGTAATTAGCCCAAAGCTAGTCAGCAGGGAAGTAACGGGGCTAGGAGTCTAAGGTCGGTCTGACTGCCAGGTTGGTGCCGCTCCTGACCACAGACATTCCCTTCCACTAAGGTTTCGCGAGTGCAATCCTTTGCACCTTTCCAAGGCAACGGGAATGCTACTTCAGCAATTCATGTATAATTTAAGGAAATTCTGAAACCGTTTGAATATTTAAATGATGTCTTATCAAGGCAATGTTAAAAAAAAAAAATCTGCTTCTCTTCAATCCATAATACAATCCTCAGAAATTCAGTAGAATATCTGAGAACTCTGCTGTCTCCATCTCCAAACAGCCCCAGCCCCACCCATGCCGTTCCCAGCCTCCAGCCTCTCCCGTTTTACTGAAGAAATGAGATTCAGATGGAAAAATACTGGCACAAGCTTGACCGAGGTTCTCTAATAAAGACACCGTGCATCACGCATCAGCTGCTGCTGTTGCTATGGTGACAGCCACGATTTCTCCCAGACAGCTTGGGTCTGAAGGGAGGGTGGACCCTAGGGGAACAAGTGGATTTCTCCAACCTGTCAGTCCCTCTCACCTTTCCTGTTTCTCTCACCTCCCCCAAGCCTACCAGCATCCCCCCCTTCTTAGATGACGCTGACAGCGGGTACTAGCACCCCCCAGGCCATCGTAATTAGCATCTGGCTCTGAGCCCAGTCTTCTGGCAGCACATTCCTCTCCTCCCTCGCCAGCCAATCTCCTTCCCCCAGCATCCCTCCATCAGCACTGCAGCAGCTGCGGCACCAACAACCTCCGCACCAAGGTCACCACCAGAACCAACAATGACAAAGCACTCACTTCCTTCTTGGGTGGGCACCGCACCGGTCAATGCCTCACGATCGTCTGAGCCATTCTGGGGTAATGCAACTGTGATTCTGAACAAAGAGCGTGTCCTTAGGAGGACGGGTAGAGGTTAACCACCCGTTCTTGGAGGGGCTAGTGAGAGATGCATTTAATCAATTAAGCTCTGCAGGACAGAAGGAACAGAGCAAAATGAGCCTGAGATCCCGGAAGGGTGAGGAAAGGATCGGGCGAGTTCACGTGTCACTGCAGCTTGGAACCTGGGGTGCTGAGCACCGTGCTGGTGATGCGGAGGATGCTGATGGCAATGTCAATAGCACCATTTACTTTGTGCTAAATACCAGACCGAGCACTTGCCAAGCATTTCTGCATTTAATCCTCGCATCTACCGTGTGGAGTAACCGGCGGCAGCTACTGTGAGGATACCCATTTCACAGATGGGGATATAAGCCTAGAAAAGTTACATAGCACACCCCTGCCTGAGGAAACAATCACAGAAATCCAGAATGTGGGACGTTCTACAAGATAATTGGCCTGGACGCTTCCCAATGTCATTGATGAAAGGGTAGGGATCTTTTAGAAAAGAGGAAAGTAAAGAGACATCAAAACCAGATGGAATTTGTGATTCTCCTTGAATCTTGATATGGAAAATAGAAACAGCCATAAAAGACATTTAAGGGACATTTGGAAAAATCTGAATATGGACTGCATGTTAGATAACATTAGGAAATTGTTAATTTTTGCTAAGTGTGAAAATGCTACATTGGGCGCGTCTGTTGGTGCATGTTATTTTTAGGTGAGACAGGCCAAAATATGTAGGTGAGACAGGCCAAAATATTTAGGGGAGAATTGTAATGATGCTTGTAATTTACCTGTACATATACTTACTCTGTGATGTTTTCTAACACCAGTAACCAGTTCTCTAATTCTCTGGACACGAGTGGAGGGTCCTACAGTCCAGTTCAGTCTAACACTAACTACCCAGAGTTGGGTTTCCCGGGTGGTGCAGTGGTAAAGAATCTGTCAGTGCAGGAGATGCAAGAGACAGGAGTTCAATCCCTGGGTCTGGTGGGGACTGTCTCCCACCAGAGGAGCCTGGTGGGCGACAGTCCATGGAGTTACAAAGAGCTGGACATGACAGCAACTGAGCCCACACACGATTAGAGTTAGCACAGATTCCACAGGGTAAGGGCTCAGACTAAGACAAAGGCTAAGACTACCCTACTTCAAATACCGGTCATGAGCCCCACGTGTCACCTGTACTTCTGACTGATGGGCCATAAATTCAGGGAATTCCTACAACAGGTTTGATAATGTGCTAGAATGACTCACAGAACTTCAGGAAAGCAATTTATTTAAATTTTTGGACTTATTAAACAGGACGGGCTTCCCTGGTGGCTCAGCAGTAGAGAATCCACCTGCCAACACAGAAGACGTGGATTCAATCCCTGGGTTAGGAAGATCCCCTGGAGAAGGAAATGGCAACCTATTCCAGTATTCTTGCCTGGGAAATACCGTGGACAGAAGAGCCTGGCGGGCTATAGTACGTGGGGTTGCAAAAGAGCTGGACATGACTTAGCAGCCAAAAAGCAGGTGGTAAACTCCATCTAAGGCTAAATACCAGCACGAGACAGATAGTCAACAAGTACTGTAAGGGAAAGTTGAAAAGAATTTTCAAAAAACAATATTATACAACTCAGATCAGATCAGATCAGTCACTCAGTCGTGTCTGACTCTTTGCAACCCCATGAATCGCAGCACACCAGGCCTCCCTGTCCATCACCAACTCCCGGAGTTCACTCAGACTCACATCCATCGAGTCAGTGATGCCATCCAGCCATCTCATCCTCTGTCGTCCCCTTCTGCTCTTGCCCCCAATCCCTCCCAGCATCAGAGTCTTTTCCAATGAGTCAACTCTTCGCATGAGGTGGCCAAAGTACTAGAGTTTCAGCTTTAGCATCATTCCTTCCAAAGAAATCCCAGGGCTGATCTCCTTCAGAATGGACTGGTTGGATCTCCTTGCAGTCCAAGGGACTCTCAAGAGTCTTCTCCAACACCACAGTTCAAAAGCATCAATTCTTCGGCACTCAGCCTTCTTCACACTTCATCTCTCACATCCATACATGACCACAGGAAAAACCATAGCCTTGACTAGACGGACCTTTGTTGGCAAAGTAATGTCTCTGCTTTGGAATATGCTATCTAGTTTGGTCATAACTTTCCTTCCAAGGAGTAAGCGTCTTTTAATTTCATGGCTGCAGTCACCATCTGCAGTGATTTTGG
>NW_011494644.1:7158222-7162051 GCF_000754665.1 Bison bison bison
AGGGTGACAATATACAGCCTTGACGAACTCCTTTTCCTATTTGGAACCAGTCTGTTGTTCCTTGTCCAGTTCTAACTGTTGCTTCCTGACCTGCACAGTTTATTGTGATCCACACAGTCAAAGACTTTGGCATAGTCAATAAAGCAGAAATAGATGTTTTTCTGGAACTCTCTTGCTTTTTCCATGATCCAGTGGATGTTGGCAATTTGATCTCTGGTTCCTCTGCCTTTTCTAAAACCAGCTTGAACATCAGGAAGTTCACGGTTCACATATTGCTGAAGCCTGGCTTGGAGAATTTTGAGCATTACTTTACTAGCATGTGAGATGAGTGCAATTGTGTGGTAGCTTGAGCATTCTTTGGCATTGCCTTTCTTTGGGATTGGAATGAAAACTGACCTTTTCCAGTCCTGTGGCCACTGCTGAGTTTTCCAAATTTGCTGGCATATTGAGTGCAGCACTTTCACAGCATCATCTTTCAGGATTTGGGATAGCTAAACTGGAATTCCATCACCTCCACTAGCTTTGTTCATAGTGATGCTTTCTAAGGCCCACTTGACTTCACATTCCAGGATGTCTGGCTCTAGGTCAGTGATCACACCATCGTGATTATCTTGGTCGTGAAGATCTTTTTTGTACAGTTCTTCTGTGTATTTCTGCCATCTCTTCTTAATATCTTCTGCTTCTGTTAGGTCCATACCATTTCTGTCCTTTACCGAGCTCATCTTTGCAAGAAATGTTCCTTTGGTATCTCTGATTTTCTTGAAGAGATCCCTAGTCTTTCTTATACAACTCAGGAACAGCCAAATGGAAGATATGAATAGGGCAGGGTGGATGCCCTCTCCATATATTGAGGAGATATATGCTCTCTCCATATGTTGGGTGCCCTCTCCTAGCATTGAGATGTTCACAAACATTGATGTGATTGTTGATATGTTCACCAACTCAGAAGCTCTCTGAACGCCATCATTCAGAGGTTTCTATGGAGGTTTCCTTACACAGGCAGAAATTATTAAATCATTGGTCATTGGTGATTAACTCATATCTCTAGCACCTCTCTTTTCCCAGGAGAAAGGTGAAGCTGCTATTTCCAACCCTGTCCTCAAGACTAGGTCTCTCTGAGGACCAGTACCCATCCTGAAGCTATATAAAGGCCCCTACGCACCAGTCATCTCATTAGCATACAAAAGACACTCATCACTCCAGAGTTCCAAGGGTGTTAGGAGCTGTGTGCCATGAACCTAGGACAAAGATTTTTTTTTTAATTATTAATATGTAATCCTTGTACATATGCATGCGTGGCAAACCTAGAAAATATAGCAAAATATTAACAAATGTTGAATCTAGGTGGTTCATTATTGGGTCATCAATAGTACAGGGACTTCCTTGACTGTCCACTGGTTAAAACGTCAACTTCCAGTGCGGGGAGGTGTGGGTTCGATCTCTGACCTGGGAGTTAAGATCCCACATGCCTTGCAGCCAAAAAAACCAAAGCATACAACAGAGAAAATATTGTAACAAATTCAATAAAGAATTTAAAAATTGTTTTTGTTCAGTCAGTAAGTCATGTCCGGTTTTTTGTGACCCCATGGACTGCAGCATGGCATGGTCCACCTCAAAAAAAAAAAAATCTTAAAAAATAGCACATCATATATTACTATTATGTTTATCATATATCATATATTAGTGTATAATTGTACTATTCTTCCAACTTTTCTGTATCTGTGAAAATTTGTATAGTAAGATTGTGAGAGAGTATAGAAAAGAAAGCTTAAGTAACTTGCCAAAGTCCAAAGGTTATACAGCTATTAGGTGTCAGAAGCAAACTCAGATCTGAGCCACCAGGTTTCAAAGTTCACATCCTGAGATCATGGCTCTGCTGCCTTCCCAGAGAGAGGACAGAGCCTTGCTCACCTAAGGATGTCAGAGGGTTCCTTTTGCAAGGGCCATGTCTCAGGCAAAGGTAAGGAAAACAGGTGGTGGCAGGGGGAGAATTCCACTCACCCAAGCAGTGAAACAACCCTTCAACAACTCACTCAAGAAATATTTTTGCAAGACCACTATGTGATGTTCACCCAGTAAAAAATGCAGTCATGAATGAAAACAGACCAAAGTCCCCACTTATGTACTCCTTACATTGCAACCCACTTTAGACTACGTTATTCTTAGCAGCAAAGCCTGGCATCAGATACCATCAAAACATAAAACAACCTCAGAAAGGGAGTCAGGAATATGCACTATAATTTTTGTAGCCTTTAAAAAACATCTGTGATATCAAAACAACATCAACATGAGCAACAATATCAAAAGTATTTCTTTTTAAAAGCACTGTGTCCAAAATTTACTTTCAACACTAGCCTTAGCAATAAGCCTAAAGGTTCCTGCTGAGATTTGTCGCTTTCTCATTTTAAGAAAATGAAGTTATAATAGACTGGAATTTCATAAGCATCTTCATTGCTTTATCTGTACATGCGTGCGTGCTGTCACTTCAGTTCAGTTCAGTCGCTCAGTCGTGTCCGACTCTGCGACCCCATGAATCGCAGCACACCAGGCCTCCCTGTCCATCACACTTCAGTTTTGTCCAACTCTGTGACCCTGTGGACTGTAGCCCATCAGGGTCCTCTGTCCATAGGATTCTCTAGGCCAGAATACTGGAGTGGGCTGCTCTCCTCCAGGGGATCTTCATGAGTCAGGGATCGAATCTGAGTCTTTTACATCTCCTGCATTGGCAGTCTGGTTCTTTACCACTGGTGCCACATGCTTTGGTCAGAATTCAGCGCTATGTTGCTAGCTTTGCTGGGTGTTTTTAGCTTCTACCGATCCTTAATAAGCCACTTATCCTTAATAAGCAGTGGTTCTCACCTCAGTTGTACAACAAAATCACCCAGCAAGTTTTGACAACTACTGAGAGCCAAGCACTAAGTTTCAGGGATTCTGAATAAAGTAATGTAGGGTCTAGTCTTGAATATCCTACAGAAACAGTTAGTGACCTTCTGCCCTCCTGCTCCAAATGTTGGTTGAAATATCTATTCAATCTAACAGCATTCCAGCAACACATATATAGGTCAAATTAAACTAATTAATATGCTATTAATGAATAAAAACAAAATCTTGGGACTTATGAAAATATTTAATAGCATGAGATAAATTACCTAGGCAAAAGAGCTCAGAAGAAAATGTTTCTCCTGATACAAAGATTTACTTCAAAGAAGGCAGCATGTTTGAAAAATGGTCTACACTCAATGAGATAATAGACCAAGACTGAAAAAAAGAGGCAGATACAAAGGAAAATTTAACAAAACGTCTACTTAACAAAAACCTTTTTGGAAGCAGGAAAAGCAGAGATAACACAGGAGAAGGTTGTATCAATGCAACTAGAGAAGAACTTGGGAAAGGTAGAGGAAATAGGTCAAGAAGTGAAAAAATAACAGTGGAGCTTCTGAATTCAGTGCAGTGGAAAAGAACTGGCTGGGAATCTTTAATACTAAGAGTAATGATATAACGTAGCATTGATTCAGTCCCCAGAAGCATTATCACAGGGAGGAGGAGAAAATGGAAGGAGCTACACAAATTGCCTCGAAGGTGCACGTTATAGATGCTGAAAATCTGGTTAAGGACCATCACATCAGACCTGGATGAGTCTCTCCCAAGGAGTAAATTCTACAGATTATAAATCAGTATTATTGACAGTCACATTTTGCAAAACGTACCTGTTTTCTAAATGCAAGTAGTGTTTGAACACGTATTAATAAAATGATATGGGAGGTCACACGTGATAAAAGCAAAACAGCTGTTTAGATATGATTGTTTGGAAAGGAAGGGGACAAGAAAA
>NW_011494644.1:7162164-7165073 GCF_000754665.1 Bison bison bison
GGCAAGTTAGTTCTCAGATTTCCCAGCCCTGGGCATCTCTTCTCAATAGAAGGTTGATTCAGGTCAAATGTTAATGTTCTTAAATGGTCTACCTTTTCTTTCCAACTTGTGATTCAAAAGTGAAATAGTATCAAGTGATTCAGTGGGTCCACAAACAGCAAGGTGCCAGTTTTCTTGGGTGGGATTAGTAATTTGGGACTAGTTACAAAAGTAAATGTCATAGTGTTAGTCGCTCAGTCATGTCTGACTCTTTGCAACCCCAAGAACTGTACCCCGCTGGGCTCCTCTGTCCTTGGAATTCTCCAGGCAAGAATACTGGAGTGGGTAGCCATTCCTTTTTCCAGGGGATCTTCCCCACCCAGGGATCAAACCCAGGTCTCCTGCATTGCAGGCAGATTCTTTACCATCTGAGCCAGCAGGAGCCCAATTAGAAAGGGACTTTGCAAGTAACAGAGCCTGGATTGCAGGTGGAGGCAGGGACATCCTTTCTTCTCCATTGCAACAGAGTGACGCATAAAAGCAGACAAATCGTTCAGTATCATGACAGAAGGATACACGTGCAAAGGAAGCTTTTTACCCACTATTTGTCTTAAAACACTTCTCATGCCACCCAACACACATACACACACATACACAGTTTGGTTTAAATCTGAACAATTACATGAAGTAAACATTTTTCAAAAGAATTGCAGGAAAGGTGATAAAAAGACTGCCAGAGGAGCCATGTCCCTCAATTCACTCCAACTCTCCAGCCAACACCACCAGTGTTAGGCAATTTTCTGATCCCAAAGGGAAGAAGAAAAGTTAAAGAAGCAAGGCCTTTTCTAGACAGAAAGAACAAACTGACCCTGCAGACATCCAAAAAGATACTTTGCCTGAGAAAAGCTGAGATTCTTCCTACTTCGTAAATGCCTGAATTTCCTAAGATTCCATCTTTCGGGGAATTCCCTGGAGGTCCAGGCAGTATGACTCCACAGTTTCACTGTGGGGACCTGGGTTTGATCCCTGGTTGGGGAACGAAGATCCCACCTGCTGTGCAACGCAACCAAAAAAAAAAAAAAATCCATCTTGCTAAAGGTTATGGACACACTTTGGCTTTGGAAGGAGATTCTGTTTAGATAGGAGACACTGAGTACCGTGAGGAATCTAGGACTTACCAGCACCTCAGCCTTTTCACTCCTGGAAACCTCTGCTTCTCCGTTGACGGAGGTTGCACAACTTCACAGTCCAGACAGGTATGCCCCTCCTCTCTGACTTTCCTTTCTACTCCTTCCCCCACTCATCCAAAGCAATTCTATCCTTCTTGCCTAATGGAGCTATTTACAACCAGAGTATTAGGACTGAATGAGACAAGAAGAGCTGACAGCCTCCCAGAGACTTAATAGTGTCAAGGGTGGACGTTTAATTCGGATAATGCCTCAGTATTCATCTACATGCCAATGGGATTAAAAAATAACAACAACTCAAGAATGGTTTACTTGCACTGTCTGTACTTCCCCATCCCTCAGTCACTTCTCAACCTTCTCGCCTTCCCACTCCACACTTCTGAAGTGCTTCTCATCATGGTCACTGATGACCTTCTCTTTGCCCCAAGGGGGACATCTTGACTGGGTTAGACAAAGCTGTTCACTCCTCTTTCTTCTAGTTCTCTTCTGCAGAATCCGTGATGCTTCCTCGTGGCTCTCTGTTTCTTAATCTTCTCTCTCTTTTTGGCTTCTCTTTCCTTTTACCCACCCTAGAGACGTTCCTATTTCTCAGGGCTCCACTAGCCTTTTTTCCTTTCTCCATTTATTAGTGTGGCTTAAATATCACCATTGGGGACTTCCCACATGGTGCTAGTGGTAAAGAACCCTCCCGCCAGTGCAGGAGACAGAGGAGGTGAGGGTTTGATCCCCAGGTCAGGAAGATCCCCTGGAGGAAGGCCTGGCAACCCATTCCAGCATTCTTGCCTGGAGAATCCCATGGACAGAGGAGCCTGGTGGACTACAGTCCATAGGGTCACAAGGAGTCGGATGCCACTGAAATGATTTAGCACACATGCAAATATCACCACTACACCACTGATGTGGTTTTTGTGTGTGTGTGTGTCTTTTTTAAGCACTTCTTTTACCTTAGACAATGTATGCACGCTAAGCTGCTTCAATCGTTTTCGACTCTTTGCGACCCTATGGACCATAGCCTGCCAGGCTCTTCTGTCCATGGGATTCTCCAGGCAAGAATACTGGAGTGGGTTGTCATGCCCTCCTCCAGGGGATCTTCCCAACCCAGGGATCAAACTCGTGTCTCTTATGTCTCTTGCATTGGCAGGTGGGTTCTTTACCACTAGTGCCACCTGGGAAACCCCTTTTTATCTTTTCTAAACCTTTTTTCAAGACAACTTTTGATTATTTTTTTAAAAAATATGTATTTATTTACTTGGCTGCATCCGATCTTAGTTGCAGCACTCAGGATCTTCACTGTGGTGCTTGGGCTCAGTAATTGTAGCGTGTGGGCTCCAGAGTGTGCGGTCTCTGTAGTTGTAGCTTGCAGGCTTAGTTGCCCCACGGCATGTGGAATCTTAATTCCTGATTGGGGATCAAACCCTCATCCCCTGCATTGGAAGGTGGATTCTTAACCAATGGACCACTAGGGAAATTTCCCTTGATGCCTTTCTGTCTCGAGTCCGGGCATCCCTGCTGAGCTGCTAATGTGTGTGTGTGTGTGTGTGTTTTAGTCGCTCAGTTGTGTCTGATTCTTTGTGACCCCATGTAGCTCTCCAGGCTTCTCTATCCATGGAATTCTCCAGACAAGAATACTGGAGTTGGTTGCCATTCCCTTCTGCGGAGGATGTTCCCAACCCAGGGATCGAACCCGGGTCTCCCACATTGCAAGCAGATTCTTTACCATCTGGGCCACCAGAGAAGCCCATT
>NW_011494644.1:7165173-7170937 GCF_000754665.1 Bison bison bison
GGTTGTCCCCGAGATTCCTTAACCTCATCACATCCAACACTGAGCTTATTGTCCTTCCCTAAGTCTATTTGCCCTCTAGTTTTCTTCCCCCTGGACAAGGTACCAGGGTCTATCAACTGCCTAACCTTGAAACATGGGAATCATCTTCAACTCTTCCCTCCCCCTCCCTCATCACATCCAGTTCCCCAGCAGACTGTGGTGAGTCTACCTATTAAACCGCTCATGAATTACACGACCACTGTCTTGTTTCCTATGCTCACTATCTCTCTAGTTGCCTTGCTTGCCTCTGCTATACTATAAACTCCATGAGAGCCTGAGCTTGGTCTGTCTTGTTTACCATTTTATCCTCAGAACCTAGAATAGTGTCTGGGCATGAAACACGTTGGCTGGGCTCAGTACATACTTGTGGAATGAATGGATAAGTCCTTAAGAAGCTCCTGCCTTGAATTACCTGTGCTTGTGGAATGAATGAATAAGTCGTTAAGAAGCTCCTGCGTTGAATTACTTGTGCTTCCTCTATTATCTTTCATCATATCCATTGTTCTTGTGGTTGCTTATTTTCCCAGAGTAGGTAATGGCCAGGATGGCCCACAGCGATTCTTATCCTCTGATATCCCTGCCCTTGTATAATCCCCTCATCCTTGCATGTGGACTGGATCTAGTGAATTATTTCAAATGAATATAATATAGCAAAAGTGATAGGATGTCACTTCTAAGAAAGAAAGTGAAGTCGCTCAGTCGTGTCTGACTCTTTGCGACCCCTGTGGACTGTAGCCTACCAGGCTCCTCAGTCCATGGAAATTTTCCAGGCAAGAGTACTGGAGTTAGCATTTCCTCCTCCAGGGGATCTTCCCGATCCAGGGATAGAACCCGGGTCTCCCACATTGCAGGCAGACGCTTTATTGTCTGAGCCACCAGGGAAGCCCACTTCTAAGATTTGGTGACAAAGAGACTCTGGCTTCCATTTCTCATGCATTCTCTTGCTTGCTGTCTCTGAGGGAAGACAGCTACTATGTTGTGAGCTGGATTCTGGGAAGATCCACTTGACGAGGAACTGAGGAAGACCTTCTAGCCGACAGGCATCGAAGAAGCTTGCCAACAAGCATGTGTGTGAGCTCAGAAGTGGATTCTCCCTCACTTGAGCCATCAGATGAGACCACAGTCCTGGCTAACACATTGAGTGCAGACTTGTGAAAGATTCTTATTCACAGATTCTGTGAGATAGTAAATAATTTGTTTTAAGCTGCTAAATTCTGGGGTAATTTATTGTGTAAAAATAGATAAGTCATATATGACCTAGGGCTCAATTTTAAACTGCATGCTCTAAACCTTCTAAGGTCCTAAATTAATTTGGTTTAACCATGCTATGAATACTATGGAATGGTTAAGAGAAATGAAGTCAATCTATTGGTTATAAAGTAAGGCATTTACAACATTGAATTTTAGAAAGCAGGGTGAAGAACAAAACCTATTGTAGGGCTTCCCTGGTGGCCCAATGGATAGGAATCTACCTGGCCAATGCAGAGGACACACGTTCGACACCTGGCCTGTGAAGATCCTACATGCCGAGAATCAACTTAGTCCATGAGCTGCAACTACTGACCCCATATGCCACAGCTACTAAAGCCTGTGAGCCTGGAGCCCATACTCTTCAACAAAAGAAGCCACTGCAATGAGAAGCCCAAGTACCTCAATGAAGAGTAGCCCCTACTTGCCACAACTAGGGAAAGCCTGCTCATAGCAATGAAGACCCATCACAGCCATAAATAAATAAATCTTAGGAAACAAAAGAAGGCTTATTGTAGGATATCATTCTTGTAAAAGAAAAACAAAACACCTCAATACACAATATATTTCTGTAGCTACAAGTAAATGTATGTACATATCTGGAAATGAGTCTGGAGGTAAACATATCAAGTCATAGCATGCCTCCCTGGGTGTGGTTAAGAAGAACTTAAACTTTGCCTGTATGTCTAGAAATTTTAACACAAAGAATGTATTTAGGTATAACTTTTGCTATGAAAAAAAGTAAACACTACTTTATTTTTTTAATGTGCAGGCTCTTCGTTGCCACATGGGCTTTCTCTAGGTGTGGTTGTGTGGTGACTTCTCTCTAGTTGCAGCTCTCTGGCTTCTCTTATTGCAGCACACAGGCTCTCTAGCTGCCCATGGCATGTGGGATCTTAGTCCCCCAACGAGGGATCTAGCCCACATCCCCTGCATCGGAAGTTGGATTCTTAACCACTAGACCACCAGGGAAGTCCCTAAAAAAATAAATATTACTTTACTTAGAGATTTAGAGGCTTAGAGATTATATTGTTCCAGGAGATAGAGATTATATATTTCCAGCGAAAATAGTTTTTTTAATTGGTAAAGCTTATTCTAATAAAACTCAAATAATATAGATGCATAAAATAGAAAATGAAAGGTCATGATTACCTCATTGTCTCAATCAATAATTATTAACAATTTGTTTCATATTCCATATTTTCTTTTAAATCAATTAAATAAAAATAGGATCCTATTTTACTTCCTGTTCTGTAGCCAGATTTTCTTTCTATTAATCATACATCATGAGCATCTTTCTATACTTATACATCTGGAGCTACTAATTTTGTTGTCGTGTTGCATATCATTCATTATATACATGTGCTGTAATTAACGCAACTGCTAATATATAACCTCCACAAGCACAAGACTTCAACAGACTTGCCTACCATTAGATCCTTAGGGGCTAGAACAGTGCTTGAAGCTTGGTAGGCATTCAAAAAATATCCACTGAGTGAACTAATTTATCTCATCAACTACCAATAGATGATTGGTTTGACTATTAATACAACAGAACATCGCTTCACAGTTGTATGATTATTTTCTTGAGATAAATTCCTGAAGATGAAGTTACTAGATCAAAGGGATATTTTTAAATTAGAGACTCCCAGGTGGTGCAGTCGTAAAAGAATCTGCCTGCTGATGCAGGAAATACAAGAGACATGGGTTTGATCCCTGGATTGGGAGGATCCCCTGGAGTAGGAAATGGTAACCCACTCCAGTATTCTTGCCTGGAAAATCCCATGGACAGAGGAGCCTGGTGGGCTACAGTCCAAGGGGTCACAAAATTTTGAAACATGTTGCCAAATTTACCTGTATTTAGTCTTTACCACCAGAAAAGGCAATGGCAACCCACTCCAGTACTATTGCCTGGAGAGTCCCATGGATGGAGGAGCCTGGTGGGCTACAGTCCATGAGGTCGCTAGGAGTCGGACACGACTGAGTGACTTCACTTTCACTTTTCACTTTCATGCATTGGAGAAGGAAATGGCAACCCACTCCAGTGTTCTTGCCTGGAGAATCCCAGGGACAGAGGAGCCTGGTGGGCTGCCGTCTATGGGGTCGCACAGAGTCGGACATGACTGAAGCGACTTAGCAGCAGCAATAGCAGCGGTCTTTACCACATTACATTCCTACCCATCAGTGTATAAAAATATCTATTCCCCTACACCCTCACCAGTATGGGATATAATTCATCTATGACATAAAGTTGTGATGGGGTTTTCAATTACAAATATTGTGTTGGGGAACTGGAGAGATTCCCCACAAATCTTTTGTGAGACTGGGCAGGATATAATGCGCCCACCATGCTTGGAAAATTAATTTAAATGAAGAGTGTGCCAGTCAGGGTCCCAGCAGAAAAGTGTAGGCACACTCAAATCAGGTAATTTAAGGGGCATTTAAGAAACTCTTTCCAAGGGAGGACAGTGCATCAGAAAAACCATAAGTATCCCCAGGGACTAATTACATTGGGTTGTTTTATCAGCTCTAAACCTGAAAGGCAAGAGTGGCTACTATAACCTGGAGACTGAGAAGCCCATGGGGTGAAGACCGCCGTGCAGGAGCTGTGACCCTAAGGAGCCACCACCCAGCAGGGTGCAAGCTGGAGATTAAATCCTCCCAACTTCCTTACCTTCTGGGGCTCCCTAGTGGTCAAAACCAATGGGAAGCCCCTGAGTAAGGGAGCCCTTTGAATAGTCCTTTTTTTTTTTTGGCCTCCCAAAAGCACAAGGTATACAGCAAACAGTAAGTGCTCAATAAGTGTGTTCCTGAATTTAACTCTCACAACAATTTCCTTCAAGGTAGTCATTTATATCCCAAGGGGAAACTAAAGCTCAGAGAAATAATTAACTTGCCCAAGGTCATGCAACTAGTTCTGGAGGGGTCTCGAGCCCTATGCTGTTAAATGCTAAGGAACCTGCTCCTGAGGGCAAGCAGACAGTAGTCACCACAAAGACTTTGTCAAATAGTGAAGTCCAGGGACTCCCCTATGGTGGTCCAGTGGTTAAGAATCCACCTGCCAATGCAGGGGACACGGGTTCCATCCCTGGTCCGGGAGGAGCCCAGATGCTTCAGAACCACTAAGCTGGTGCCACAACTACTGAGCCTGTGGTCCTCAACGAGAGAAGCCTGTGCAACCCAATGAAGAGCAGTCCCTGCTTGCAGAAAGTCCACGAGCAGCAACAAAGACCCTGTGCAGCCAAAAAATAAGAAGAAGAAGAAGAAGAAAGTCCCTGAATACAAAGCAGGACCACAGGTGCTGGGGTGGCCACAGAAGACTCTCCTGCAGCTGCTGGGACAGGCAAGTTGGTAGCCCAAGTCAGCTGCAAGTCTAGCATGGCATCCCCAGGGAAACCTGTCTCATCACTGAAGCCACCTGAGAGGTGGTGGGGTACAAACTGCCCGTGTTCAAATCCTGACCCTGTCCCTACCAGCTGCATAACCCTGGGTGGGTCCCGAGGACATCGGTCCTTTTCTTTGTGTGTGAAGCAAGAACCATCATCTTAACCTACCATGGTGAGGACGTCAGGCGTGAACACCTGTGGTACCCAGCACCTTGTTACCTGCATCACCTCTAACTCACGGGGAACTGCTGCTTCCTGGCCTCACTGCCCTTCAAAGGTCCTGATGCACAATCTGTCCCTAATTACACCCTGCTACTCAAAGCCAGGGACTTCCCAGGTGGCTTAGTCGGTAAAGAATTCGCCTGCAATGCAGGAGACCCAGATTCAATCCCTGGGTCAGGAAGATCCCCTGGAGAGGGAAATGGCATCTGAGTCCAATATTCTTGGAGGATCCCATGGACAGAGGAGCCTGGTGGGCAACAGTCCATGGGGTCTCAAGAGTCAGACCCAACTTAGCGACTAAACCACCATCACCACCCAAAGCCAGAGACGTCTTGTCCAGGGCTCGGAAACTTCCTTCCATCAGGAGTTAAGCATTCAGTATTTTCGGCTCCATAGGCCATACATCTCTGTCCCAACTACTCAACCCCTTGGCTTGGCACCAGAGTGACCAGAGCCCCCTCCATCAACGTGAGCATGGCTGCGTTCCAATAAAACTTTATTTATGGACACGGAAATTTGAAGTTCACATAATTTTCACATGTCAGAGAGTAATATTTTTTCGAATTCTTCTTCAATGACTTAAAAATGTAAATGCCATTTTTAGTTGGCAGGCCCATACAAAAACAAGCAGACTGGCCAAACTTAGTTCTTCATCTGGAATTGGCTAGCGAACCACTAGTCTAGACCCCTTTAGGCAGGACTGACCCCTGACAGTGCCCTTGAAACCTGACTTTCTTCTGTAATCTCACAGCATCAGGCCTCAGCTCAAACCCCACCTCTTCCAATTAGAGGGAAACCTACGGCCGAACTGCAGCCCTTCTGGCTTTCTTCCAGTTTTTCCAAGGGGCCAACTCCTTCCTGCCTCAGAG
>NW_011494644.1:7171037-7182129 GCF_000754665.1 Bison bison bison
TGGGGGGGGAGGGGGGAGGGGCACTTCCTTCTGTCCATCTACAAGCTGCTTGATCCTGGAATCATGTTTGTCTTCCATCCCACTGTACTTTCAAGGCCCAACATAGTGCCTAGTATGCAGTGTGCTCAGTAAATGTGCATTGAATGTAATCCTAAAACAGTGCTTCAAGTAGGTGGGGAAACTGAGGCTCAGAGACAATAATTAACTTGCTCAAGGTCACACAGCTAATTTTGGAGGTTCCAAAGTCCTGTCTCTCTCTCTCTCTTTTTTTTTTTTGGCTACACCATGTGGGTTGTAGAATCTTAGTTCCCCGACCAGGAATTGAACCCAGGCCCTCGGCAGTGAGCATGGAGTCCTAACCACTGGACCGCCAGGGAATTCCCAAAGTGCTGTCTTCTTAAGTGCTATACACTGTTGCCAAAGAACTCTCCAAGTCCATCAAATCTGGTGCCAACATCAACTATCTGATGACCTTGGGTGAGTCACAGTGCCTCTGTGCTTCAGTTCTCTCATCAGTAAAATAGATATGAGAGTAACACAAGGCCTCCCTCAGCGGTTGTCATGGGGATTGGGGGAGTTAATAGATCTTGCCTGGCACCCAGCAAGCACCATATGCAATGTCAGTCCTTGTCAGCAGGGAGCCCTGAGCTGTGAAGGAGATGGAGGTCTTAGATCAGGGCAGAAAAATGGTTTCCTCCTTCAGCCCTGCGGTGACCCTGGCCCAGGGACCCCGAGTGGGCTGGAATTGTCACTCAGTCCTTGGAGGAGAGGCCACTGGCTGTTTCTAAGGAAAACCAGGACCTCTCAGACTAGGTGGTGAGACCACCCTGGCTTCGTGGGGGTTAAGTCCAACCAGAACGTGTTTATTTTCCCCTGTGTCTGGAAGGGCCTCTCTGGTCTCCATGGCAACGTGATTTCCTGTCCTGGTTTTCCCTTGGACGAGATACCTGCTGAATGCAGAGGCGCCTGGGCTAAAGCTGGGGTGGAGGCCAGCGTTGAGGCAGGCCGCTTTCCCTGCCTCCCCAGCGCGGCCGAGTGGCCAGCCAGGGCCCCTGTCACAAGAGCCTTTGTTTACCAGTCCAGACACCCAACTTAAGGGTGACGTCATGGAATCCAGCCCGGAATCCTTGTTACGCCCCATTTTCTTTCTTCCTTTTCAAGGGTTTTGTTTCTTCCTGAGGCTAAGGAAACAGGCTCACACACATCGCCAGTTTGCTGAGAATATTTCCAAACCCCCTCGAGCACAGGCCCTACCCTGGGTCTGGGAACTTCCCTAACGATTATTCATTCATTCTTCATTTCATTCATTCAGCACACATTTGCATATTGGATTAAATGCCCAAACTGTGCTGGAGTTGAAGAAACGGAGGGGACTGGATTAAGTCTTTCTTTAGTCTTGAGGAGTCTCTCTCTTAGAGAACAGAGAGAGACGTGGAAGTAACTAAACACTATACACCATGATGCCTCCACAGAGGCATTTTCAGGGCTGGTGTGGAGGCGTGATGGGAAGAAGCTCAGTCTCGGCCACCTGTCTGCTTTCAGGTTTAGCTCCTAAACTCTGTGGCGTTAGGCACATCCTAGCCTGAGCCTCAGTCTTCTCATCTATAAAATGGGGATGATGCTGACACCCAATCAAGGGCGTTACCTAGTGTGATGTTGAGGAGCCTGCTCTTTGGAGTGGGACTGGTGGGTTCAGACCTCAGCTCTACCACTTACTGGCTCTGTGTTTCCAGGAAAGTTACTTATGTTGTTGTCATTGTTTAGTCACTAAGTTATGTCTGTCTCTTTTGTGACCCTATAGACTGTAGCCCTCCAGACTCCTCTGTCCATGGGATTTCCCAGGCAAGAATAACAGAGTGGGTTGCCATTTTCTTCTCCAGGGGATCTTCCTGACACAGGGATCGAATCTGTGTCTCCTGCATTGGCAGATGGCTTTTTTTTCTTTTTTTTTAACCACTGAGACACCAGGGAGACCCCAAGTTCCTTATATTCTCTGTTAAAAGGGGACGGACAATCCTGATGTCCATCACATAGAGCTGTTTGAGGTCTACCCAAGTGAATGCATGCACTCAGGAGCGTTCTTAGACCTGTTGTGTTATTACTTACCTCAGGGGACCGTATGAGCCCAGAGGTGGGATAGACTGGCTCCCCCTGGAGAATGGGTGAGCAGTGAGTGAGACCTTCTCAGAGGAGATGGCATCTAGATAATTAGCTATCCAGTGTCTCTACAGTCAGCCCTCTGTATCTGGGTTCCACACGTGTGGATTCAACCAACTTCAGATGGAAAGTAATTGAAAAAAAATTATTCCAGAAAGTTCCAAAAAGCAACACTTGAATTTGCTGCATACGGAGCACTACTCTGAATCCACACGAATGCAGTGATGTGTAGCTCTGCCCTGTTGCAGCCTCAGGGCCCCTTACAGGTCCTCAGAGTCTCTCCAGCGCTCCTTGTTTGAGCATCCTTCACCTCACCGTTCGTTCCCTCGCTCCCTGTGTTAGGTGAACTCTTTGTTTTTGTGAAGGAAAAAATAGCTTCTAAAGAGCAATTAAGTGGTCAAAGCAATCCCTCAAAGGCTAAGAGGGAGCATAAAGTGCCATCTCTCGACAAGAAAACAGAAATCTTAATCTTTCGAAAAGCGGCATGAGGCTTGCCGAAGTAGGAGTCAGGTTGCTAAGAACAAACCAAGCATTTATACAGAGATGCGAAAAAAGCCGAAATTTGTGGAAGAGTCAGTGCTGGCCCTACCATGGCAAAAACGGTCTCTGCTCCATAACAAGGTACTTGCAAAGAATGAGCAAGCATTAAGTGTGTGGTCAGAAGACGTGTCATAGAAACATGTTCCCGATGGTGGTAAACTTATGCATGAAAAAGCATCCAGCCTCTGTGAGCATAGAGGTTATGGGAGGGGCTCAAAGAGAGTGAGAGGAAGATGCAGGATGGTAGGGTTTGGCTGGCTGGCTTTGTGAAGCACTACAGGCTCAAGAACTTAAAGATGGGGGCAGGGGAAACCCCCACTGACAATGCTGAAGCAGCATCAGTGTTCCCAGAAAAGTGCAAGAAGCTCATAGACAAGAAAGGCTACCTTCAACTTGCTCTGCAAGAAGGTACCCAATGGTGCCTGCATCCACAAGAGTGCCAAGCATCTAAGGCTAATTTAAAGTATATGGGAGGATGTGTGCAGGCTACATGCAACACTACAGCATTTTGTAAGAGACCTGAGCATCCATGAATTTTGGTGTCTGCAAGGAGTCCTGAAACAAATTCCCTGCAGATACCGGGGGAGGGGAGCGGGGGGCATGTGCTACTGTTTGTCCCGTTTCTTCCTTAAAAGGTCACGGCTCATATCTGCATTATTTCATCATCTTATCCCCACCTCCTTGCACAGTTCATGGAGCAGGAGATCAAAGACTGTGTGAATGGTCAAATGACTAAAGGATAAACCCACCCTTTTTATCATGGCATGTAAGACCTTCTGCAATTTGACTGTGGCCCACTGTGATGGTTCATTTTATGTGTCAAATTGACTGGGGCAAAGAGTGCCCAGATATTTGATTAAGTGTTATTTCTGGATGAGGTGTGTCTGTGAGTGTGTTCCTGGATGAGATTAACATTTGAATCGGTATAATGAGTCAAGCAGATTGCCCTCCCCAAGGTGGGTGGGCCTCATCTAATCTGTTGAAGTCCTGGAGAGAATGAAAGGCTGAGTGAGAAAGAATTCTTTCTCTCTGCTTGATGGTTTTTGAGCTGGGACATCAGTCTTCTGCCTTTGGACTCAGACTTAGGCTGAAACTTACCCCGTTAGCTGGTTCTCAGGCTTTGGACTCAGACTGAAACAACACTAGGCTCTCCTAGGTCTGGACTTCTCAGCCTCCATAATCATGTGAGCCAATTTCTTATAATAAATCTCTTTCTATATACATCCTATTATTGCTGTTTCTCTGGAGAATACTGATACACTCACTGGGTCTAATTTCTGGAAATTCTTCCCAGCCCTATGTCCCTAGGCTCTGTGTATGACATTGTTAGTTGCTCAGCCATGTCCAACTCTTTGGGACCCCATGGACTGTAGCCCACCAGGTTCCTTTGTCCATAGAATTCTCCTGGCAAGAATACTGGAGTGAGTAGCCATGCTCTCCTCCAGGGGATCTTCCTGACCCAGGGATCAAAACCGGGTCTCCTATACTGCAGGTAGATCGTTTACCACTGAGCCACAAGAGAAGACCCAGGCTCTAGTTATAATAAACCTTAAGAAGTCTTAGCTCTTCCAGTTTTCTTGGATATCTTTCTTTTCATCTTTAGCAGGTGAAACCCAACTCATTTCTTTATTCATTGACTAATATTTATTCAAAACAATTGTGTAATGGAAGGAAAAGTATAGAGGGTGCCATGAGATGTATTGCAAAGCAGATTCTATTATTCCTTCAACACCCTTCCCACCTCCTCTCAACCATTCAGAAGCCATTAGAGGCACTGACGCTCCATGGAAGCAGGGAAAGGGAGGAGCCTGATTGGTAAAAAAACAACTATATTATATCTTACAAATCAGTGATTGATTCGGAAATCTGAACCTCGGTCAGCCAGAGTGTGGTCTTCTCCTAGAGGCAGGGACTGATTTTAAAAGGGGCAATGACCCAACTTAGCCCAGAGGGTAGGTAGACAAGGACTCATGACGTTTGAGAGATGGACTCCAGATACCTTTGTCTCTCCATGGAAACAACATAGATGTCCGTTGACAGATAAATGGATAAACAAGATGTGGCAGGGGCTTCCCTGGTGGTCAAGAGTCCAGCTGCCAAGGCAGGAGACACAGGTTTGATCCCTGGCCCAGGAAGATCCTACACACCATGGAGCAACTAAGACTGTGCACCACAACAAGTGAGCCTGTGCTCTGCAGCCCGGAGGCCACAACTGCTGAGCCCATGCGCCCTGGAGCCCGTGTTCCACAACAAGAGAAGCCGCCACAGTGAGAAGTCCGAGCACCTAGAGAATAGCCCTGGCTCACCGCACCTGGAGAAAAGCCCGAGCAGCAGTGAAGACCCAGTGTAGCCAAAAAAAGATGTGATATATATACACACACTAGACTATTACTCATCCATAAAAAAGAAACAATAAAATAATGCCATTTGCAACAGCATGGATGGACCTAGAAATTATTGTACTAAGTGAAGTAAGTCAGAAAGAGAAAGACAAATACTGTGTGATATCACTTACATATGGAATTCAAAATACAACCCAAATGAACCTATCTATGAAACAGAGACAGACACACACCTGTAGAGAATAGATTCGTGGTTGCCAAGGTGGAGGAGAGGCAGGGGAAGGAAAGAGTGGGAGTTTGGGATTAGCAGATGAAAACTATTCTACATAGGGTGGGTATACAGCAAGGTCCTGCTGTGTGGCACAAGGAACTATATTCAATATCCTGTAATAAACCATAGAGGACAAGAATATTTAAAAGTAGGTGTGTATAACTGAACCATTTGCTGTACATTATAAATTCACACAACACTGTAAATCAACTGTGTGTGTGCTAAGTTGCTTCAGTTGTGTTCAACTCTTTGTGACCCTAAGATCATAGCCCATCAGGCTCCTCTGTCTATGGGATTCTCCAGGCAAGAGTGGGTTGCCATTTCCTACTCCAGGGGATCTTTCCAACCCAGGGATCAAACCCATGCCTCCTGCATTGGCAGGTGAGTTCTTTACCACTAGTGCCACCTGGGAAACCCATAAAATCAACTATACTTCAATAAATTTTTAAAAAGGTACATTGGTCTCGCCTCTTTTGGATGTTATTGAGTAAGGAAGTAAGGCCATCACTGAAGCTACTTTCTCTCTACAAGCCTGTGAATGAAACCTATGTAGGACTTAGCCAAGGTCAATGGAGTGGAGCCACAGGATCCAATCAGATTCTGTCTACTCCATATCTGGACTCTTTACTGGATTTGATTCATGTCCACATTGTTTAAACCAGTTGGAGGTATGGTTTCTGGTTTTAAAAACATCTAGGAGCATCCTAACTGGTATAAAAAAGTAACATGGAGACCTAACCATCAAGAAGCAATGTTAGATTCTTCCAGAAAAGAGTGGCATGACCAGATTCAACACTTCAAAAGAACCTTCTTGGCAATGATGAAAATGAGCTGTGTTTGAGACTGCGTTGCTAGATGCCTAGTGTGGATATGGGTCAAGAACAAATTGAAGAAGAGACCTAAGACTGGAGGCTAAAATATATTATCTTGACTAGAATCATTCCTCAGACGCCAAATGTTCTGACATGGTTGGGACCATATACAGACCTGGAGAAAATTTAGGAATATTCGTTCATGGATCCAACACATTTTCTGGAGCTCTTATGTGCCAGCACTGGGCTAGCTGCTGGAGATGCAGCAGAGAACAAGGACACAAATCACTGCCCTTATCCAACTGATGTCTTAGTGGAGGGACAGGCAATAAACAAAGCTAATTAAGTACACATATAGCGTTGGTTAGATGGTGATACATGCTACGAAAAAAGTTTTTTAAGGAAAAGAAATATGGACTGTCAGAAAGAGAAATTATTCAGCCAGAAGTTGCCACTTCATGGTCATAAAAAGTGAGCTTTTTCTCAACAAAAAGCTTCAAGGAAGGGTAATTTTCTGTATTATTTTGTGACTGATAAGGGCCAGAAACATCTTTTCTGGATAATGTAACCCTAACATGGATTGGGTGCCTGCTATATGAAAGCCAAAAGCATTGTTTCAATCTGTTCACAGATACTAGTTTACTTAATCTCCGTTTTATAGATAAGAGAACAAAAAGTGAGTGATGTCAAGTACGTCACCCCAGATGACACAGTGGCAGGGGCTCTGAACCTGGGGTCGGTCAGCACTGAGTTTCATGTTCTGCTTTTGGACCGTATGATGCTATCTCAGTGCAGTAGGTCCATGAGAAAACTCATGGTCCTCAGCAGATGTGATCAGTAGCATTAGATAAGACACCAAAAAGAAAACGAATTTGTTATGAAGGCTATGTTTGAGTAGATAAATGCAATCTATCAAATGTGTTATGTTTGAGTAGATAAATGCAATCTATCAAATGTGTTACAGAAGAGGAAATGCAGAAGTCTCTAGAGGGACCCCCTTGGTGGTCCAGTGGTGAAGAATCTGCCTTGCGAGGCAGGAGATGTGAATTCGATCTGTGGTCAGGAAACTAAGATCCCACAACTAAGCCCGAGCACTTGTGTGCCGTAAGGAAAGATGGCGCGACAAAGATCCATGTGCTGCAATCAAGACCCAACGCTGCCAAAGAAATAAAGAAATATTTTTTTAGTCTCTGGAGGGTAAAGATAGTTAAGCCTCACCTCCAGACCTGGCTAGCCTTTTCGCCAGTATTTTGAGGTCCCTCTCACTCCATTGACCACATATCTCTCCCTTTTTGGTTCCCAAGTTATCATCACAAGGGGTTGCCAGGAGTTTGTTGGAGGTCTGGAACAGACCCAGAAAGGTGAAGATCTTTGGTATTTGGAGCAGTGAGTCACCCGGATTTCAGAAAATAGGCTCCTTGTCCCTTTTCCAAACAAACAAACTTAACTTCATGTAGCTATGGAAACCCCATATTAGAGACCTGAGGGCCAAGAAGGAAAGCAAAGCGTACCCTGTGCATACCTTCCTTAGGGCTACTTGGCTTCTCTGCCATCCACTTGTGTTGCAATCATAAGTGAACTTGTCGGGAAATGATTTTAATTGTACACACAATATATGAATATCTTCTCCTTACAATGAAAACGTAACAGGTAAGGATAAGTCCCGTTCAGCTGCCATTGCCAATCCTAGGCTTCCTTTCCCTGCCTCTGTTCAGTGTGCTTAGGGTCTATCCTTACAGAAGTTTATCTAAATGTTTCTTTTTTCCTGTAGCATGCACATACTGTTGCTTTGTGCTTTTGAAAAAAAATAGTGTCATACTATACATGCAATTCTGGAATTTTCACTCTTTATTTAAAAGATAGTCAGCCCTAAAGATACATGCACTTCAGTGTTCAAGCAGCACTATTTATTATAGCCAAGACATGGAAACAACATAAATGTCCATCAACAGATAAATGGATAAAGAAGATGTGGTGTTACTCAGTCATATAAAAAAATGAAACAATGCTATCTGCCACAACATGGATGGAGCTAGACATTATCATATTAAGTGAAGTAGGTCAAAGAAATCTTGTAAAGTATCACTTATGTGTGGAATCTAAAAAAATAATACAAATGAATGTACTTACAAAACAGACTCACAGACATAGAGAACAATCCATGGTTACCAAAGGAGGAAGGGGAGAGGATGATAAGTTAAGAGTTTGGGGTTAATATATGCATAGTACTACAAGGATAATAGATAACAAGGTTCTACTCTATAGCACAGGAAACTATACTTAATTTTTAATGTAACACAAGGACCTTATACTCAATATCTTGTAATTACCTATAATGAAAAACAATCTGAAAATTTTATATATATATAACTGGATCACTTTTCTGTACACCAGAATCTAATACAACATTGTAAACTAACCATACTTCGATTGAAAAAAAAGAAATAGTATATTGCTGGTCATCATCTTAAAAAAATAAAAAATAGTCATCCCTTCATATCTAACACCTCACCAGGAACTATTCTTAGTGAACATCCTGGAAGGAAAATTAATATTTATCATGGTTTCAGTAGGTGCCAGAATCTATATTGAATGACACATTTTTGAGGTCTCAGATTTGAATCAAAGCTGTATTTACCTTAGGGTAGACTGGCAAATGGGGTTTTCCATGTGGCTCAGTGCTAAAGAATCCGCCTGCCAATGTAGAAGGCGCAAGAAACACAGGTTCAATCCCTGGGTCGGGAAGATACCCTGGAGAAGGAAATGGCAACCCGCTCCAGTATTCTCGCCTGAGAAATCCCATGGACAGAGGAGCCTGGTGGCCTACACAATCCAGGGGGTCGCAAAAGAGTTGACCACGACTTAGCAACTAAACAACAACAAACTGGCAAATATTTTCCCAACTATTACTTAGAATAATAGTTTAAAAATAATAATAGTAGTAGCATGAAAAATAATAAGCATATTCATACTATGGCAAGATAGTTTAGTGAGCAATTAATTCATAATGTGTTCCCAGTAGATTTTTCCTTCATGGGCTGTAAGAAGGAAACCAGATTTTGTGTTCTCTCATCTGAAAGGGATTAGTTGATATGGAAGAAAGCAGAAGGAACCTCAAAAGAGCCTACATCTTTGACTCTTATTCTTTCAAATATTATTTGTTGCAGGACTATGTTGGGTCATCTTTGAGGATGAGGGGAAAAGGCAAGTATCTTAGATGGAGGGGAGACAGAGCAATGAATACCAAGAGGGGGGGAATTGTCCCCAGGCCTAGACATGGGACAGAAACTGGCATGTCCCCACCCAATGTCCCACCTCTTACAACACCCTGGGGAGGTAACTACCTTGTGCGTGCTAAGTCGCTTCAGTCATGTCGAACTCTTTGTGACCCCAAGGACTGTAGCCCACCAGGCTCCTCTGTCCATGGGATTCTGCAGGCAAGAATACTGGAGTGGGTTGTCATGCCCTCTTCCAGGGTATCTTCCTGACCCAGGGATCGAACCTGTGTCTCCTGTAGCTCCTGCATCGCAGGCAGATTTTTTTACCACTGAGCCACCAGGAACACCTACAACAGTACCTCAAAGGGACATAATTTCATGTGGCCATTTGTTCTGTGGCCTGAGGCTCCCAATTAACCAAGTCCCCTTGGTCCAAGCTCCACACAATAGCAAACAAACCACTTATCTTTAAAAGCCCGACGCCTGGACTCAGACAACGGTGCTAAATGCATTGATCCAAGAGCAAGGCCAGAGAGCACTCCCAGGACCAGCGTCCACCGGCACAGACGACTGAGCAGGTCCAGTGAGTTGTTGAAGAAGTTCCCATGGCTTTAATTTGGTTTATTTATTTATTTAAAATTTTCATTTTATATTGGGGTATTGTTGACTAGCAGTGTTGTGTTAGTTCCAGGTATACAGCAAAGTGATTCAGTTATACGTATACACGTACTGATTCTTTTTCAGATTCCTTTCCCACTTAGTATTGTATTATTGTGTATTATGTATTGTATTATTACACAGTATTATAATATATATATTTATCTTTGTGTGTGTAAGGGAATATTACTCAGCCATAAGAAAGAATGAACTCTTTCCACTTGTGACAACATAGATGCACACAGAGGGCATTATGCTCAGTGAAATGTCACATATTATGTAATCCCATTTATGTGAAATACTCAGAGGAGGCAAACCCACAGAAATAAAAAACAGATTAGTGGTTGCTAGAGGCTAGAGGAACAGGGAGTGAGGAGTGTCTGCTAAATGGGTATGGAGTTTCTTTTGGGGATGATGAAAATGTTTTAAAATTGATAGAGGTGATAGTTATATACAAGTCTGTCGCTATAGTGAAAACCATTGAATAGTACACTTTAAAAGGATGAACTTTATAGTATGTCAGTTATGTCTCAAGGGAGTTATTATTTTAAAAAAATAATAGAAGAAGGGAAATAGCTGATGGGAGGGGTGGGCAGATTTTCACGATTCCACTGCATTGCTTATGTATATGACTGTTTGAGAAACTTCCTAAGGAAGATTTCATGCTAATGACGCTGATTCAGCACAAAGATAATGGGTTATCCCTGAGGCGTCAGTCAGTCATTTCAGTCAGTTCAGTCGCTAGTCGTGTCTGACTCTTTGCGACCCCATGAATTGCAGCACACCAGGCCTCCCTGTCCATCACCAACTCCCAGAGTTTACTCAAACTCATGTCCATCGAGTCGGTGATGCCATCCAGCCATCTCATCCTCTGTCATCCCCTTCTCCTCCTGCCCCCAATCCCTCCCAGCATCAGGGTCTTTTCCAATGAGTCAACTCTTCGCATCAGGTGGCCGAAGTATTGGAGTTTCAGCCTCAGCATCAGTCCTTCCAATGAACACCCAGCACTGATCTCCTTTAGAATGGACTGGTTGGATCTCCTTGCAGTCCAAGGGACTCTCAAGAGTCTTCTCCAACACCACAGTTCAAAAGCTG
>NW_011494644.1:7182229-7183046 GCF_000754665.1 Bison bison bison
AAGCATCAATTCTTTGGCGCTCAGCTTTCTTCATAGTCCAACTCTCACATCCATACATGACCACTGGAAAAACCATAGCCTTGACCAGACGGACCTTTGTTGACAAAGTAATGTCTTTGCTTTTGAATATGTTATCAAGGTTGGTCATAACTTTCCTTCCAAGGAGTAAGCATCTTTTAATTTCATGGCTGCAGTCACCATCTGCAGTGATTTTGGAGCCCAAAAAAATAAAGTCTGACACTGTTTCCACTGTTTCCCCATCTATTTCCCATGAAGTGATGGGACAAGATGCCATGATCTTCGTTTTCTGAATGTTGAGCTTTAAGCCAACTTTTTCACTCTCCTCTTTCACTTTCATCAAGAGGCTTTTGAGTTCCTCTTCACTTTGTGCCATAAGGGTGGTGTCATCTGCATATCTGAGGTTATTGATATTTCTCCCGGCAATTTTGATTCCAGCTTGTGTTTCTTCCAGCCCAGCATTTCTCATGATGTACTCTGCATAGAAGTTAAATAAGCAGGGTGACAATATACAGCCTTGACGTACTCCTTTCCCAATTTGGAACCAGTCTGTTGTTCCATGTCCAGTTCTAACTGTTGCTTCTTGACCTGCATACAGATTTCTCAGCAGGCTGGTCAGGTGGTCTGATATTCCCATCTCTTTCAGAATTTTCCACTGTTTATTGTGATCCACACAGTCACAGGCTTTGGCATAGTCAATAAAGCAGAAGTAGATGTTTTTCTGGAACTCCCTTGCTTTTTTGATGATCCAGCAGATGTTGGCAATTTGATCTCTGGTTCCTTTTCTAAATCCAGCTTG
>NW_011494644.1:7183146-7200939 GCF_000754665.1 Bison bison bison
GCAGAAGTAGATGTTTTTCTGGAACTCCCTTGCTTTTTTGATGATCCAGCAGATGTTGGCAATTTGATCTCTGGTTCCTTTTCTAAATCCAGCTTGAACATCTGGAAGTTAACGGTTCACGTATTGTTGAAGCCTGGCTTGGAGAATTTTGAGCATTACTTTGCTAGCGTGTGAGATGAGTGCAATTGTGTGATAGTTTGAGCATTCTTTGGCATTGCCTTTCTTTGGGATTGGAATGAAAACTGACCTTTTCCAGTCCTGTGGCCACTGCTGAGTTCCAAATTTGCTGGCATATTGAGTGCAGCACTTTCACAGCATCATCTTTCAGGATTTGAAATAGCTCAACTGGAATTTCATCACCTCCATTAGCTTTGTTCATAGTGATGCTTCCTAAGGCCCATTTGACTTCACATTCCAGGATGTCTGGTTCTAGGTGAGTGATCACACCATCGTGATTATCTGGGTCATGAAGATCTTTTTTGTATAGTTCTTCTGTGTATTCTTGCCACCTCTTCTTAATATCTTCTGCTTCTGTTAGGTCCATACCATTTCTGTCCTTTATCGAGCCCATCTTTGCATGAAATATTCCCCTGGTATCTCTAATTTTCTTGAAGAGATCTCTAGTCTTTCCCATTCTGTTGTTTTCCTCTATTTCTTTGCATTGATCGCTGAGGAAGGCTTTCTTTTCTCTTCTTGCTATTCTTTGGAACTCTGCATTCAGATGCTTATATCTTTCCTTTTCTCCTTTGTCTTTCACTTCTCTTCTTTTCAGAGCTGTTTGTAAGGCCTCCCCAGACAGCCATTTTGCCATTTTGCATTTCTTTTTCTTGGGGATGGTCTTGATCACTGCCTCCTATACAATGTCACGGAGAAGGCAATGGCACCCCACTGCAGTACTCTTGCCTGGAAAATCCCATGGATGGAGGAGCCTGGTAGGCTGCAGTCCATGAGGTCGCTAAGAGTCGGACACAACTGAGCGACTTCACTTTCACTTTTCACTTCATGCATTGGAGAGGGAAATGGCAACCCACTCCAGTGTTCTTGCCTGGAGAATCCCAGGGACGGGGGAGCCTGGTGGGCTGCCGTCTCTGGGGTCGCACAGAGTCGGACACGACTGAAGCGACTTAGCAGCAGCAGCAGCATATAATGTCACAAACCTCCGTCCATAGTTCTTCAGGCACTCTGTCTATCAGATCTAATCCCTTGAATCTGTTTGTCACTTCCACTGTGTAATCATAAGAGATTTGATTTAGGTCATACCTGAATGGTCTAGTAGTTTTCCCTGCTTTCTTCAATTTAAGTCTGAATTTGGCAATAAGGAGTTCATGGTCTGAGCCACAGTCAGCTCCTGGTCTTGTTTTTGCTGACTGTATAGAGCTTCTCCATCTTTGGCTGCAAATAATATAATCAATCTGATTTTGGTGTTGACCATCTGGTGATGTCCATGTATAGAGTCTTCTCTTGTGTTGTTGGAAGAGGGTGTTTGCTATGACCAGTGCGTTCTCTTAGCAAAACTCTGTTAGCCTTTGCCCTGCTTCATTCTGTACTCCAAGGCCAAATTTGCCTGTTACTCCAGGTATTTCTTGACTTCCTACTTTTGCATTCCAGTCCCCTATAATGAAAAGGACATCTTTTTGGGGTGTTAGTTCTAGAAGGCCTTGTAGGTCTTCATAGAACCATTCAACTTCAGTTTCTTCGGCATTACTGGTCGGGGCATGGACTTGGATCTTGTGATATGGAATGGTTTGCCTTGGAAATGAACAGAGATCATTCTGTCGTTTTTGAGATTGCACCCAGCTACTGCATTTTGGACTCTTTTGTTGACTATGATGGCTACTTCATTTCTTCTGAGGGTTTCTTGCCCACAGTAGTAGATATAATAGTCATCTGAGTTAAATTCACCCATTCCAGTCCATTTTAGTTCACTGATTCCTAGAATGTTGACATTCACTCTTGCCATCTCCTGTTTGACCACTTCCAATTTGCCTTGATTCATGGACCTAACATTCCAGATTCCTATGCAACATTGCTCTTTACAGTATCGGACTTTACATCATCAGTCACATCCACAACGGGTGTTGTTTTTGCTTTGGCTCCATCTCTTCATTCTTTCTGCAATTGGTTCTCCACTGATCTCCAGTAGCATATTGGGCACATACCAACCTGAGGAGTTCATCTTTCAGTGTTCTGTCTTCTTGCCTTTTCATACTGTTCATGGGGTTCTCAAGGCAAGAATACTGAAGTGGTGTGCCATTTCCTTTTCCAGTGAACCACAGTCTGTCGGATCTCTCCACCATGACCTGCCCGTCTTGGGTGGCCCTACACGGCACATGGCTTATAGTTTTATTGAGTTAGACAAGGCTGTGGTCCATGTGATCAGATTAGTTAGTTTTCTGTGATTGTGGATTTCAGTCTGTCTGCCCTCTAATGGAGGCTTCCTGATTGGAGAGACTGACTGAAGGGGAAACTGGGTATTCTGGTGGGCGGGGCTGTGCTCAATAAATCTTTAATCCAATTTTCTGTTGAAGGGCAGGACTGTGTTCCCTCCCTGTTATTTGACCTGAGGCCAAACTATGGTGGAGATATTGCAGATAATGGCGACCTCCTTCAAAAGGTCCCATGCACGCACTGCTACACTCTGTGCCCCCAACCCTGCAGCAGGCCACCACCGACCCATGCCTCCACCAGAGGAGGGAGAGACTATTTTACTGATCCCATAATTTTCTGAGTGAAAAGAAGTGTGTACATGAATCTGGGCATATGCACAAACTGGCTGATATTGCCAGTTGCTTATCCCTTTTCCATTCCTCTCTTTCTTTTCCATTTTGTTTTGGGCAGTTCAGTTCAGTTCAGTTGCTCAGTTGTGTCTGACTCTTTGCCACCCCATGGAGTGCTTCATGCCAGGCCTCTCCGCCATAACCAGCTCTCAGAGCCTGCTCAAACTCATGTCCATCGAGTCGGTGATCCCATCCAACCATCTCATCCTCTGTTGTCCCCTTCTCCTCCTGCCCCCAATCCCTCCCGCATCAGGGTCTTTTCCAATGAGTCTGGTGTTCACATCAGTGGACAGAGTATTGGAGCTTCAGCTTCAGCATCAGTCCTTCCAATGAATATTCAGGACTGATTTCCTTTAGGATTGACTGGTTTGATTTCCTTGCAGTCCAAGGGACTCTCAAGAGTCTTCTCCAACAGCACAGTTCAAAAGCATCAATTCTTCAGTGCTCAGCCTTCTTTATGGTCCAACTCTCACATCCATACATGACTACTGGAAAAACCATAGCTTTGACTAGACAGACCTTTGTTGGCAGAGGAATCTCTCTGCTTTTTAATGTGCTGTCTAGGTTGGTCATAGCTTTTCTTCCAAGGAGTAAGTGTCTTTTAATTTCATGGTTGCAGTCACTGTCTACAGTGATTTTGGAGCCCAAGAAAATGAAGTCATTTGGGGGCAGGACTGTGCTCAAACACCTTCCCAGGCTTCCTTGAAGCTAGCGGTGGCCATGTGAAAGCACTCTTGCCGATGAGAGGTAAGCAGAGTTCTGTCAGAGCTTTGTGGGGTAGTTTTTGCTTTTGTGTTAAAGAGGTAGGCTCAGAACTGGCCCTCTGAGACTTCCCTGGTGGTCTAGTGGTTAAGATTCTGAGCTTCCAGTGCAGGGAATCTGGATTCAATTCTTGGTCAGGGAACTAGATCCCACACGCTGCCAAAAGGAACAGTGCAGCCAAAAAAATAAAATAAAAATCTGGTCCTCCTCTCGACCCACTCTGTCTTCTTTCTGCCTGGGTCTTGGACTTGATGGCTAGAGCCAAAGCAACCATTTTGTGGCCAAGAGAATGACAGACACTGACAACATTAAAATGCAGAAACAACGGGAGAAACTACCTAGGTTTGTGTGTCTTTTGATTTCTTTCATTCTAATCTTCTTTCTCACTTCCGTTTATATGCTAGTCTTTCACTTACCTGTGAGAAAAAGGAATCCTAGTGTTCAATGTGGTCCGTGGACTTACAACATAGGCATCACCTGAGAGCTTGTTAGAAATGGAGCATTTCGGGCCTGCCCCAGCTTCCAAATCAGAATTCATAAGATCCTCAGTTGATTGAGAGGCACATTAAAGAGTGAGAAGCTGTGGTTTCAGTAATCACACGAGTGTGGCTGATTTCGATCTAACTGAGATGGAGGTTGCCTAGACTCCACAGCACACGATTAGGTGCTGTTCTGTTATCAACAAGAATGGGAGATCATCACAGGCAGCTGGCGTAAGAGAGAAGGAGCATGGCAGGACAGCCAGGAGTACTGGTGTGGGGCATTTTCTGGATGTTTATTAAATATTTTACGGTATTTACTCCATTCCCGGCGTTGTTACAAGCATTATGGCAAGAATGGCTTATTTAATCTCTGTGACAACCTATGACTCATTTCACAGATGAGTAAACTGAGGTACAGATAGGGTAAGTCATATAGCTGGTGAGTGACAGAGGCAGGAGAGGAACTCATGCATTCTATTTCCAGAGGTTGTGCTCTCTTCCCTGGATTCTCCCCATAGGCTTTGGGAGAATTTTTAAAATTAATGAATTAACTTAGTTGTGACATGTAGGATCTTTAGTTTTGGCATGTTAAACTCTTAGTTGTAATGTGTGGGATCTAGTTCCCTGACCAGGGAATGAACCTGGGCCTCCTGCATTGGGAATGTGGAGTCTTAATGGCAACCCACTCCAGTGTTCTTGCCTGGAGAATCCCAGGGGTGGGAGAGCCTGGTGGGCTGCCGTCTATGGGGTCACACAGAGTCGGACACGACTGAAGCAACTTAGCAGCAGCAGCAGCTTCTGGACCATAGGAAGCCCTTGGGGAGAATTTTAAGGAAGCCAAAGCACCTGTAGGGAGATTAGAAAGTGGATAAGTATTCCTTTTGTCTTCCTAGTGAATTTTCGGAGGTATGGGCTAAACATGCATTATTCTCATTTCATCTTCGAAACTTCATCTCTTCAACGCTTATCTGCTGAGTGCCTGGTATGTGCCTTGAACTGGGGGTATGTTGGTGGCGAGATCCTGTTCCTGCCCCCACAGACCTGGGAAGAGACAGGTAATGAGTTCTGATGTGGTGCAGTCAGTCCTGGGAAGGGAGGAGCAAAGCAAGCAAGGAGAAGGACATCTAATCCAAGAGGGTTTACAGGAGACAGAAAAGAGCCAGATGAGGCATGAAGGATGACCAGGAACTATTCAGGCAAATCTGGGCTGTGTAAAATGTACTTCTGAGGGAATTGCCAAAATAAAGACCTAGAAATGAACAAGAGAGTGGCACTGAATGGCCACTGGTACCATTTCCTCAACCACCAGCGCTGAAGGTAGATGTGATTAATTTCCATTCTACAGATGTGGAAACTGAGGCTCTGAGTGGCTAAGCAGCATGCCAAATTCTAGAGTTACAAGGCAGATAAGTAGCAGAGATGGGCTTGAAATCTGCTTGTAGTTCAGTCACTAAGTCATGTCTGACTCTTTGCCACCCCCATGGACTGCAGCACACCAGGCCTCCCTGTCCTTCACTGTCTCCCAGAGTTTGCTCAAACTCATGTCCGTTGAGTCGGTGATGTCATCCAACTGTCTTATCCTCTGTCGTCCCCCTCTCCTCCTGCCTTCAATCTTTCCCAGCATCAGGGTCTTATCTGACACCAAAGGCAGTGTTCCTTCTACCATGTTTATCCTACCCCTTCTAGAATCAGGGACTGTATGCCTTCTGGTACTTAGAGACTTAGACCAGCAGTAACACCTGTGTAACTGCAGCAGCTGAGGTCGAAAGATATTTCCTAGGGTTCCCTTGCACCTTCCCCTTTATCTTGTGACACTCCTGAACCCCAATGGGCTGTGGATCTCCAGGGTAATGTGCTTGACGGGCTGTGTTCAGTAACTAGGTTCAAGGTGACGGGTGACGTGCCAGTCTGGCTGGCCTTACACACCCTGGGGGAATGGCCCACATATGTGTTTTCACCCTGATCCCTGATCCTACACCTTTAGACGTTCACCACTCACCTTGTTAAACATCTTTCTAACTTCTTTGACAAACTGCTGGTCTCCACCCGCGCCACTTTCTCCCCTGCCTAATAAGGCGGGAGGCTGATATATTATCAGGTAGCTTTCTGTCTGCTCCTTGTATTTATTTGGCACTGACCCAATGCCATGAGGCTGCCAAGTGGAATCTGGTCATCTTAGGTTGAATTAATGAAAGCATAGGGCTCAGAATCAGGGAGGTGGACTTGGATCAGTGCTCACCAACAAAGAACATTCTGTTCTGGGAGAAAGGTTGCCAAAGGCAGCCAGTTCAGAGGAGGCTGTCCAGAGAGTAAGAGGCTCAAAGCCAAAATGTATGAGTAATATTGAAAGAATTGGGGTTGTCTGGCCTGAAGCAGGAATGACTCAGGAGGTGATGGCTCCCAAACGAACGAGACTCCAGGGATCTGCAGGGGTCATGTCTCAGCATCACTTCAGAGTCCATTCCTCTGCTGGCAGCCGGATCTTCAAGCCCTCAAGCCCTCCCAAGCCCCTGTGTTTCCTCATTCATTCCCCTTACCAAGCCCTGACATTTCCCTCTCTTCAAACCCACGACCTTGCTCTCTCTTCTTTTATTTTTACAAACGATTTTGCCTTCTTTCCAGAAAAAATTGAGGCCAGTAAGAAGAAAATAAAATTCCCTGCACCATCAACTAATTAGTATCTGAATTCATCCTCTCCCTCTTCCTTCCTGTCTTACGGGAGAGAGGCTGGACTCCTTCCCAGGTGATTGCTTCCGCCATGACTCTGGAGGTCATCCGTCAACCTTGTTCCTGCTTCTTCAACATCTTCCACTCCGCTGCTTCTTTCTCCTCTTCCTATGCAGGAAGTCTAAGTCCTCTCCCCAAAAAGCAAACCAGCCACCTGCTGCTCCCACTGGTTGTCTCCTTTTCTACCTTCTCATGCAGGTAATCTTATACTCCCTCTTCTCTTCCTATATTCAGTTCTTCAAGCCATACCATATAAGCTGATGCTATTTAAGATATTGGGGGACATCCCTGGTGGTCCGGTGGCTAAGACTCTGTGCTCCCACTGCAGGGGGCCTGGGTTCGATGCCTGGTCAGGGCACTAGATCCCACATGCCGCAACTAAGAGTTCTTATGCCACAACTAAAGAACCTGCACACAGCAAGGAAGGTCCCACGTGCCACATCTAAGACCCGATGCAGATGAATAAATAAATATTTTTTAAAGAAACTTTGTAAAAAAGACATTGGACAATATTGGGTTGAACCATATGAAATGACATGTTTCTGGTAAGAGCTTTCTTGTGATATAATACACATACCCTACAATTCATACATTCAATGTATACAATACAATAGTTTTTAGTATATTCACAGACTTATGCAACCATTCAGTTCAGTTCAGTCAACCATTACCATAATCAATTTTAGAACATTTTCACTACCCCACGAAGAAACCCCAATATCCATCATCCCCCAGTTCACCAACTTTCTGCATCCCAACCCTTAGCAACGGCTAATCTACTTTGTGACTCTATGGATTTGCCTATTCTGGACATTTCCTATAAATGGAATCATATATTAATAATATGGAGTCTTTCTCATATGACATCTTTCAATTATGGTAATGTGTTCAAGACTTGTTCATGTCATGGGTGGTATCAGTAATTCGTTCCTTTTTATAGCCAGATCATCTTCCATTGAATGGATCTACCACATTTCTTTGCACATTGATCAGTCAATACATATTTGAGTTATTTCTACATTTTGACTATTATAAATAGAACTGTAAAAAACATTTGTGTACAAATTTTCATGTGGACATATGTTTTTACTTCTCTTGGGTGTCTACTTAGAAGTGAAGTTCATGGGTCACGTGGTAACTCTATGTTAAATGTTATGAGGAACTGCTAGACTGTTTTCAAAGTGGCTGTATTCTTTTATATTCTCACCAGCAGGGTATGAGGGTGTCAGTTTTTCCACATTTTTGTCAGCACTCGTAATTATCCGTCTTTTTTTGTTACAGCAGTTCTAGTACATGTAAAGTGATATCTCATTGATTTGTTTTCATTTCCCTCATGACTAATGATGTTGAGCATGTTTTCCCGTGTTTATTGGCCATTTGTCCTGAAGAAATGTCTTACAGATCCTTTTCGCATTTCTTCTTAGAGTTATGTTTCTCTTTTAATTTCAAGTATAATCCATTTACAAAGTTGTATCAGTTTCAGGTGTACAGCAAAGTGATTCAGTTATACATAAATATATATATTCTTTTTCAGATTCGTTTCCATTACAGGTTATTACAAGATATTGAATATAGTTCTCTGTGCCATACAGTAAGGCTTTGTTCTTTATCCATTTTAAAATATAGTAGTTTGTATCTGTTAATCCCAAACTTCTAATTTATCCCTCTCCTCCTTCCCCTTTATTAACCATAGTTTGTTTTCTATGTCTTTGAGTCTATTTCTGTTTTGTAAATAAGTTCATTTGTATTATCTTTTAGATTCCACAAATAAATGACATAATGATATTTTTCTTTGTCTACTTAGTGTAATAATCTCTAAGTTCATTCATGTTGCTGCAAATTGCATTATCTCATTCTTTCATTCTTTTTAGGGCTGAGTAATATTCCAGTATATATGTGTGTGTGTGTATATATATATATATTTACATCTTCTTTATCCATTCATCTGTCAGTGGACACTTAGGTTGCTTCCATGTCTTGGCTATTGTAAATAGTGCCACTATGAACATTAGGGTGCATGTATCTTTTCAAATTAGAGGGTTTCTTTTTCTGCATATGTGGCCAAGATTAGGATTGCTAGTTGTTCAGTCACTCAGTGGTGTCCGACTCTTTGCGACCCCATGGACTGCAGCACACCAGGCTTCCCTGTCCTCTACCACCTCCTGGAGCTTGCTGAAACTCATGTCCATTGAGTTGGTGATGCCATCCAACCATCTTGTCCTCTGTCGTCTGCTTATCCTCCTGCCCTCAATCTTTCCCAGCATCAGGGTCTTTTCCAATGAGTCAGTTCTTCGCATCAGGTGGCCGAAGTGTTGGAGCTTCAGCTTCAGCATCAGTCCCTTCCGATGAATATTCGGGATTGATTTCCTTTAGAGTTGACTGATTTGATCTCCTTGCAGTCCAAGGGACTCTCAAGAGTCTTCTCCAACACCACAGTTCAAAAGAATCAATTCTTCAGTGCTCAGCCTTCTTTATGGCCCAACTCTCTCTTTAATGAACCATCTTTATGGTCCAATAGATGGGGAAACAATGGAAACAGTGACAGACTTTATTTTCTTGGGCTTCAAAAATCACTGCAGATGGTGACTACAGCCATGAAGTTAAAATACACTTGCATCTTGGAAGAAAAGCTATGACCAACCTAGACAGCATATTAAAAAGCAGAGACATTAATTTGCCAACAAAGGCCTGTATAGTCAAAGCTATGGTTTTTCCAGTAATCACATATGGATGTGAGAATTGGGATTGCTAGATCATATGGTAATTCTGAGTTTTTCACTGATACTCCATGCTATTCTCCATAGCAGCTGCACCAATGTACATTCTCACCAACAGTGTAGGAAGGCTCCCATTTCTCCACACCTCGTCCAGCATTTATTATCTGTACACTTTCTGAGGGTGGCCATTCTGACCAGGGTGAGGTGATGACCTCATTGTAGTTTAGATTTGTATTTCTCTAGTAATTAGAGCAGAGAAGACAATGGTACCCCACTCCGGTACTCTTGCCTGGAAAATCCCATGGACGGAGGAGCCTGGTGGGCTGCGGTCCATGGGGTCGCTAAGAGTCGGACACGACTGAGCGTCTTGACTTTCACTTTTCACTTTCATGCATTGGAGAAGGAAATGGCAACCCACTCCAGTGTTCTTGCCTGGAGAATCCCAGGGGCAGGGGAGTCTCGTGGGCTGATGTCTATGGGGTCGCACAGAGTTGGACACGACTGAAGTGACTTAGCAGCAGCAGCAGCAGTAATTAGCGATGTTGAGTATACTTTCATGTGCTTGTTGGCCATCTGTATGTCTTCTTTGGAGAGATATGTATCTAGGTCTTCTGCCAATTTTTTTTTCATTTGATTGGGTTTTTTGAATTCTTAATATTGAGTTGTGTGAGTTGTTTGTATATTTTGGTAATGAAGCCCTTGTCAGTCGCATTGTTTGCAAATATTTCCTTCCATTCCATAGGTTGTCTTTTTGTTTTGTTTATGGTTTCCTTTTTCTGTGCACGGTTATGTATCTTTTTATTATTGAGTTCTAAGAGTTCCTTACATTCATTTTCTAGATATAAGTCCTTCATCAAATACATGATTTGAAAATATTTTTCCATTAAATTGGTTTTCTTTTCCACTTTCTTGGTAATGTCCTTTGATTCGCCAAACTTTCTAATTTTCATAAAGTCCACTTTACTGAATATATCTATTTTGTTGTTTTGTTTGTGCTTGTAGTTTCATGTCTAAGAAACCATTGCCAGATCCGAGACCATAAAGATTTACTCTTATGCTTTCTTCTAAGCGTGTTACAGGTTTAGTTCTTACATTTAGGTCTTTGATTCATCTTGAGTTAATGTTTGTATGTGTGAAAGTTAGGAGTCAAGCTTCATTTTTTTGCATTTGACCATCCTGTTTTCCCAGCACCGTTCATTGAAAAGACCACTCTTTCACTCACTTAATTGTTTTAATATCCTTGTTGAAAAATCAAGTGGTTGTAAATATGAGTGCTTATTTTCCAATTCTCAATTCTTTTCCATTGATCTTTATGTCGATATCTATGTCTATCAAAGTGTTAATTACTGTTTTGCAGTAACTTTTGAAATCAAGAAATATGAGCCATCCAAATTTGTTCTTTTTCTAGGTGGCTTGGGTTATTCTGGTGGCTCAGATGGTAATGCGTCTCCCTGCAATGCGGGAGACCCGGGTTCAATCCCTGGGTCGGGAAGATCCCCTGGAGAAGGAAATGGCACCCCACTCTAGTACTCTTGCCTGGAAAATTCCGTGGACGGAGGAGCCTGGTAGGCTACAGTCCATGGGGTCACAAAGAGTCGGACATGACTGAGCGACTTCACTTTCACTTTGGCTATTCTATGTCCCTTTTATTTCCACATAAATTTTAGGATCAGCTTGTCAATTTCTATAAAGAGTCCAGCTGGTATTCCAATACAGTTGTGTTAAATCTCTCAACCAACTTGAGGAGTGTTGCCGTCTTAACAACATTAGGTGTTCTGAATGTCCTTCCATCTATTTAAATTTTTTCAATGCTGTTTCTATCTTTGAAGTTCCAAAACGGTTGAATATTGGCAATTTAGTTATTTCAAACCTAATCCACAGAGAAAAGAAAGTCAGATTTTCCCACAAAGCCAGTGTAGTCTTTACACACAAACCAGAATCCAGTAGCATCTTAAAACCATAATGCACACACCCTGTTCACAACAGGGCAGTGGTTTCCTGTGGGGAGCGGTGTAAGAATGGAAACTGGGAGGAGGGTGTGTGGAACTGCACGTGTGTGTTCACTTTGTCATTCGCTCAGCTTTTTTTCCTTTATTGACATTTCTATTTTATCAATTATAAAGACACCTCGATAAATTTTTAAAAAATTTATTGGCATATAGTTGATTTACAAAGTTGTGCCAGTTTCAGGTGTAAAGTGAATCAGTTGTACATGTACGTCTATCCACTCTTTTTTATTTATCTGTATTTTGGCTATGCTGAGTCTTCACTGCTGTGTGTGGGCCACTCTCTAGTTGTGGTATCCACTCTCTTAGACTCTTCTCCCCTATAGGTCATTACAGAGTATTGGGTATCATTCCGTATTTTTGCTTTTAAAGATTGATTGATTGATATGTGGCTGTGCTGTGCGTGGGATTTCTCCAGTTGTGGTGAGTAGGGACTACTCATCGCAGTGCTCGGGCTTCTCATTGCGGGAGCTTCTCTTGTTGCAGAGCACGGATCCTAGGGTGCACGGTCTTCAGCAGTTGTGGCTCCTGGGCTCTAGAGCACAGGCTCAATAGTTGTGGCACACGGGCTTAATTGCTCCCTGGCATGTGGAATCATCCCAGACCAAGGATGGAACCCATGTCCCCTGCACTGGCAGGTGGATTCTTAGCCACTAGACCACCAGGGAAGCCCTTACCTTTTTTAACAGTTATTTTTAAACATTGTTCTAGATAAACCCAAGATTAAAAAATAAGTTTAAACATTCCAACGTGAAGACAATATGATGATATTCACAGGTAATATAATTACATATCTAGACAACCCAACAGTACTATTGGAAAAACTCTTTCAAAAAAATCTCTAAAACAGACTGAATTAAGCCAGGAAGGTGGTTGGTTGCAAGAGAAATATTGAAAATCAACAGCATTTTTATGTTTCAGAAAAAGAAAGCTAGAAAAAAAGGAAGAAAAATACTGTACTCAAAAGAGCACCAATACTCACTTTTATAATGTCAGCATCAACAAAGATGAAAGAAAATGGAAGAAGAAGCAAATGAAAATACATACCATGTTCATCAATAAGAAGATTTAATGGTGTGAAAATATGTATTCTCCCTAAATTAACCTTTATTTTTAACTTTATGTCAATAAAAATACATTATGAGGGTTTTTGTGAAAGTAGACAGAGTCTAAAGTTCAAATGGAAAAATAAACAAGTGAGGCTAGCCAGGAAAATTCTGAAGAAGAAAAGTAATAAAGAAGGATTAACCCTAGTATGCTGGTGGTTTAGTCACTAAGTTGTGCCCGACTCTTCATGACCCTAGTATGCACTGAAGCATATTATAAAGCTGCATTTATGAAAAATGTTTGCTACTGGTACATGAAAAGAAAGACAGATTAATGAAACAGGTTAGAATTCAGAAACAGATTAAGTACATTTGAGAAGCTAGTGTATGGTAAAGCTGTATTTCAAATCAGGGAGGAAAGAAATAAAATCATACAATATAGTCATTGATTCTCAGGTAATTGCCCAGCCATTTCAGAAAACATAAAGCTGGGTGCTTATCTGATTCCTTACACCAGATAAATTCCAGACAAATAAACATTTAAATGTAAATAAGTGAAACAAAGAATAAGAAAACATGGGCATGTGTACACACACGCATATAATTTTGAATCAAAGAAAATCTTTCTAAGCAAGCCACAAAACTCAGAAGCTGAATAGGAAAAAAAATGGCTACATAAAAATTAAAATAGCTGCGTAGTATAAAAACAGCATAGACTAAGTTAAAAGATAGATAACGCACTAGAAAAAAGTGAAAAAAATTCAGACTACAAAAAAAACCCCACTTTCTTTAATATCAAAGAGTTCATAAATAAAAGGGAAAATATGAACAGCTTGAAACTGGACTTTTTTGCGAACATGAAGTTCACAAAAAAGAAATCCAAATTGCTTATAAATACATAAAAAGTCTCTCAACCTCACTAGTGACTAAAGAAATATAAATTAAAATGAGATAACACATTGACAAAGATCAAAAGTGTTGATATGGGTAATTCATGTTGATGTATGACAGAAATCAAACCAACATTGTAAAACAATCATCAATCAATTAAAAATAAATATTTTTAAAAGTGTTGATACCTTTACACCAGTGGTATGGCTAAAAAGTGCTTCAGTTCCGATCAGTTCAGTCGCTCAGTCGTGTCCGACTCTTTGTGACCCCATGAATCGCAGCACGCCAGGCCTCCCTGTCCATCACCAACTCCCGGAGTTCACTCAAACTCATATCCATCGAGTCAGTGATGCCATTCAGCCATCTCATCCTCTGTCATCCCCTTCTCCTCCTGCCCCCAATCCCTCCCAGCATCAGAGTCTTTTCCAATGAATCAACTCTTCGCATGAGGTGGCCAAAGTACTGGAGTTTCAGCTTCAGCATCATTCTTTCCAAAGAACACCCAGGACTGATCTCCTTTAGAATGGGCTGGTTGGTTCTCCTTGCAGTCCAAGGGACTCTCAAGAGTCTTCTCCAACACCACAGTTCAAAAGCATCAATTCTTTGGCGCTCAGCCTTCTTCACAGTCCAACTCTCACATCCATACATGACCACAGGAAAAACCAAAAGTGCTTAATAGTGCCCAAAAGGAATAAGAGGAAATAGATGCTTTCATAAATTGTTGGCCAGGGCATAAATTGGCAGTCTCTTTGAAAGGTAATCTGGTGATACTTATCACCATGGACAGAGGAGGTTGGTGGGCTATATATAGTCCATGGGGTTGCAAAGAGTCAGACATGACTAAGCAACTAAGCACAACATCACATTTAAGGATGTTCAAATCCTTTGACCCACCTAGTTCACTTCTGTGAATCTACTCCACTGATAGCTCAAATACATTAAGAAAGGAGTAAGTAGAACTTTTTTTTTTTAAAGCAATCACAAACTAACAGAAAAGTTGGAAATACAGAAAAAGAACTCCCACCCCTGCACCGAACCATTTGAGAGTAAATTGCTAACACAACCTGAAAATAGAACCAAATCCATGCCACATCACCCTACAGTAAATGAGAGTTTATTTCCCATTAGCTCAGAAACTCTCATGTATAACCTAATACAATGATTGAAATCAGAAATTAACATCGTTATCATCTAATCCTCGAACTCTTCAGGTCCATAATCATCTGAATGATGTCTTTGTAGGGAAAGGATCCAGTTCAGAATCAAGCATTGTTTTTGGTGGCTGTATCTTTTTAGTCTCCTTCCATCAGTCTTTCCTTGATTTTTATAACCTTGACACATAAAAAAAATTACAAGCCAGTTCTTTTGAAGAATGCCCCACAATTTAGTTGATCTCAGGTTTCCTCATGATCAGGTTCAAGTTATTTTGAACGTCTTTGACAGGAACCCCACAAAATGATGCCGTGTTCTTATTGCATCTTACCAAGTGGTGCTAGATTCAGATACTACAATCTCTGGATGATGTTCACTTTGATCACTAACAGGGTGTCTCTCAGGTTTCTCCAATGTAAAGTTACTCATTTTCCTTTTACATTTTGAAGCATTTTGTGGGAGGTGTTTTTGAAATTATGTAAATATCCTGTTCTTTGCCAAACCTTAAAAAAAAAAGAGCTTAATTGACTCACATATTTAAAGTGTCTAATTTGAGAAGTTTTGACATATGTATACAGCTGTGAAACCATCACCACAATCAAAATAATAAAAATATCCATCATCCCCAAAAGTTTTCTCTTGTCTTTTTGTAATCTTGCCCTCTCGTATTTCCCTGAATCTTTCCTATTCCTTGGCAAGCAAAGGGTGTTCTATTCTATTCTATTACTATAAAATAAGTTGCATTTTCTAGAATTGTATATAAATTGAATCATACAATTTATACTATTTTGGATCTGAGTTCATCCACATTGTGCATATCAGTAGTTCATTCCTTGTAAGTGCTGAAGAATATTGTACTATATATATATTGATCAGTCTGTTTATGCATTCTTCTGTTGATGGACAGTGGGTTGTTTCTAGTTTCAAAGTGTTACAAAGGAAATGTCTCTGAACATTCATGTACAAGTCTTTGTGTGAACAAATGCATTTATATCTTTTGGGTAAGTACCTATTAAAAAACTATCAAAATGGTTTTTCAAAATAATTGAATAATTTATGTTCCCACCAGCAGTGTGTATAAGAGCTACAGTTGCTTCACTTCCTTACCGACAACAGTATTATGAGCCTTGTTTTTGGACATTTTTAATAGGTGTGTAGTGGTATCCTATGGTGGTTTTAATGTTCATTTCCCTACGTACTAAATCTTTTGAGCATGTGTGTATCTTATTTACTGAAGGTCTGTTCACATTTTTGACCTATTTTTAAAAAATGGGTTATTTTCTCTGTATTGAATTTTGTGACTCCTTTATGTATTCTGGACTTAAATTCTTTATGTGGTTTGCAAATATTTTCTCCCTGTCTGTGACTTTTCATTCTCTCTCTGAACAGCATCTTTTAAAGAGCTGATATGTTTTAATTTTGATGTCTTATGGATTATGTTTTTGGTGACTGCCTAACCCAAGGTCACAAAGGTTTCTCTTATGTTTACTCCCAAAGTTCTATAGTTTTTATTTTCATATTTAGGTATATGATCCATTTTGAGTTAATTTGTATGTATGATATAAGGAATGGGTTGAAGTACTATATTTTTTGCAAATTTATTGAAAAAATTATCTTTGCACCCTTTGCTGAAAATAGATTGATCAGATGGATATAGATTTGTTTTGGGATTTTCTGTTCTGGTACATTTATCTATTTATCTATTTTGGTGTCAGTGCCACACTATTACTGTTGCTTTCTAATAAGTCTTTGAAGTTGGGTTGCTTGGTCTTTCTCAAGGTTATTTTCGTTATTATATGTCCTCTATAGTTCTAGATGAGATTTAGAATCAACTCGTCAATTTTTACCAAGCCCCCTGCCTCCAAAAAAAAAAATCTTGCTGGGATTTTGATTATCATTCCAGTAAATACATACATCAAATTAGAAATCCTTGGTGGCTCATCAGTAAAGAATCTGCCTATATGGAAGGAGAACGCTTACCAATGCAGGAGACCTGGGTTTGCTCCCTGGGTCAGGAAAATCCCCTGGAGAGGGAAATGGCAGCCCGCTCCAGTATTCTTGCCTGAGAAATCCCATGGACAGAGGAGCCTGGTGGGCTACAGTCCATGGGGTCACAAGAATAGGACATGACTTAGCAACTAAACCACTAGCATACATCAAATTAGAGTAACTAACATCCTAATAATACCAAGTCTTCCAATTTGTAAGCGCCACTATCTCTCTGTTTATTTAAGTACTCTTTAATTTCTCTCCGCAATATTTTGTTATCAGGGTATAGATTTTGCACATTTAGTCAGATTTATCTCTAAGCATTTCATATTTTTGATACCATTGAAAATAATTGCAATTTTTAATTCCAAATTCCTATTGATCATTGCTATTGTATAGAAATAGAACTGATTTTTGTATGCTGCCTTTAAACCCATTTACTAAAGCTAGTAGTGTTTTTGTAGATTCTATAGAACTTTCTGCATCGAAAGTGAATAAAGATAGTTGTACTTCATTTCTACTCTTTTGTATTGACACCCCCAGAACAATGTTGAATAGAAGACGTTCAAGTAAGAATCTTTGTCTTATTCCTAATATTAGAGAAAAAATTCAGTATTCCATTATTAACAATCATGTTAGTTGTAGAATTTAAGTGCCCTGTAAAGTAATGCTCAAAATTCTCCAAGCCAGGCTTCAGCAATATGTGAACCGTGAACTTCCTGATGTTCAAGCTGGTTTTAGAAAAGGCAGAGGAACCAGAGATCAAATTGCCAACATCTACTGGATCATGGAAAAAGCAAGAGAGTTCCAGAAAAACATCTATTTCTGCTTTATTGACTATGCCAAAGCCTTTGACTGTGTGGATCACAATCAACTGTGGAAAATTCTGAAAGAGATGGGAATACCAGACCACCTGACCTGCCTCTTGAGAAATCTGTATGCAGGTCAGGAAGCAACAGTTAGAACTGGACATGGAACAACAGACTGGTTCCAAATAGGAAAAGGAGTACATCAAGGCTGTATATTGTCACCCTGCTTATTTAACTTCTATGCAGAGTACATCATGAGAAACACCGGACTGCAAGAAACACAAACTGGACTCAAGATTGCCGGGAGAAATATCAATAACCTCAGATATGCAGATGACACCACCCTTATGGCAGAAAGTGAAGAGGAACTCAAAAGCCTCTTGATGAAAGTGAAAGTGGAGAGTGAAAAGTTGGCTTAAAGCTCAACATTCAGAA
>NW_011494644.1:7201039-7216535 GCF_000754665.1 Bison bison bison
TGGCAGAAAGTGAAGAGGAACTCAAAAGCCTCTTGATGAAAGTGAAAGTGGAGAGTGAAAAGTTGGCTTAAAGCTCAACATTCAGAAAACGAAGATCATGGCATCTGGTCCCATCGCTTCATGGGAAATAGATGGGGAAACAGTGGAAACAGTGTCAGACTTTATTTTTCTGGGCTCCAAAATCACTGCAGATGGTGACTGCAGCCATGAAATTAAAAGACGCTTACTCCTTGGAAGGAAAGTTATGACCAACCTAGAAAGCATATTCAAAAGCAGAGACATTACTTTGCCAACAAAGGTTCGTCTAGTCAAGGCTATGGTTTTTCCTGTGGTCATGTATGGATGTGAGAGTTGGACTGTGAAGAAGGCTGAGCGCCAAAGAATTGATGCTTTTGAACTGTGGTGTTGGAGAAGACTCTTGAGAGTCCCTTGGACTGCAAGGAGATCCAACCAGTCCATTCTGAAGGAGATCAGCCCTGGGATTTCTTTGGAAGTAATGATGCTAAAGCTGAAACTCCAGTACTTTGGCCACCTCATGGGAAGGTTGACTCATTGGAAAAGACTCTGATGCTGGGAGGGACTGGGGGCAAGAGCAGAAGGGGACGACAGAGGATGAGATGGCTGATGGCATCACTGACTCAATGGACGTGAGTCCCAGTGAACTCCGGGAGTTGGTGATGGACAGGGAGGCCTGGCGTGCTGCGATTCATGGGGTCACAAAGAGTCAGACAGGACTGAGCGACTGATCTGATCTGATCTGATCTGATGAGATTTTTTTTTTAATCAGAAACAAATACTGGATTTTTTTCCAAAACCTTCTCTGCCTCTATTGAGATGACTATATGGTTTTTCTTATATGTTTTGCTGTGTTTATGTGCTGTGCTTAGTTGCTCAGTCATGTCCAGCCCTTTGCGACTCCATGGACTGCAGCCCAGCAGGCTCCTCTGTCCATGGGGGTTCTGCAGGCAAGAATACTGAAGTGGGTTGCCATACCCTCCTCCAGGGGATCTTCTCAATCCAGGGATCCAACCCAGGTCTCCTGCATTGCAGGTGGATTCTCTATAGTTTTATAATATGATGATTGATTTCATTTCTGGAATAAACATCACTTGGTTGTGGAATATTGTCTTTCATATACAGTTGGGTTTGTTTTGCAAAAACACTTTAAATTCTGTATTCGTGTTCATCAGAAATGTTGGTCTGTAGTTTTCTTTCCTTGTAATATCTTGGCCTTTGCTACTGGAGTAATTTTGACTTCTTATAAGGAATTGAGAAATAATTCCTCCTCTTTAATTTTCTGGAAGAGTTTGGTAGATTTTGATGTTATTCATTTCTTAAATATTTACTAGAATAAATGAAGCAATCTTGACCTGGACTTTTCTTCATGGGACGATTTTTAAATACAAAGTCAAATTTTTAAACTGATAAAGGACTGTGCAGGTCATCTCCTTCTTCTTGAGTGAGTTTTTGTAGCTTGTCTTTCAAGGAATTTGGCCATTTTAATTAAGTTGCTGAATTTTTGGCATACACTGGCTTATACGCTTATTGTCATTTTAATGTCTTTTTAACTTGTAGCATTATCGTCTCATTCATTTCTGTTCTTATTACTTTGTGTTTTCTTTTTTCCTGGCTAAAAAATAATGAATTTTGCTGATGAAACTAGTTTCTCAAAGAACTAGCTTTTTGTTTCATTGATTTTTCCATTGTTTATTGTTTTCTGTTTCACTTATAACCCCCCGATCTTCATTATTTCCTCTCTTTTTTAAAATTTTATTTATTTATTTAGTTTTGGCTGTGCTGGGTCTTTGCTGCCGTGAAAGCTTTTCTCTAGTTGCAGGGAGCGGGGGCCACTCTCTCGTTGCAGTGCTCCGACTTCGTTGCCGTGGCTTCTTGTTGCAGAGCACAGGCTCTAGGACAGGCAGGCATCGATGTCCGTCACATCGATGTGACGATGTCACATGGGCTCAGTAGTTGCAGCTCTTGGGCTCCAGAGCAGAGGCTCAATAGTTGTGGCACATGGGCTTAGTTGCTCCGTGGTATGTGGGATTGACCCAGACCAGGTATTGAACCTGTGTCTCCTGCACTGGCAGGCAGATTCTTTACCACTGAGCCACCTGGGATGCCCTCTTGATGAACTGGCCCATTATTGTTAAAAAAGGATCATCTTTTTCCCTGGTAATAGTCTTTGCTCTACAGTCTTTGCTGATATTAATATAAACACTTCAGCTTTCTTTGGATTGGTGTTAGCTTAGTTTATTTTTTTCCTTCTCTTTGCCTCTAACCTGTCTGTGTCTTAGTATTAAAGGGGGTTTCTTATAGGCAGCATACAGCTGGATCCTTCTTTTTTATCCATTCTATTTCTGCCTTTAATTGGGATGCTTAGACTACTTGCATCTGATGTGGTCTAGTAAATTTAAATTTCACATTTTGGCTATTTGTTTTCTGTGTGTCCCATTTGTTCTTTGTTTCCATTTTTCTTTTCTTTTCTGTATACTTTTAGTTGTATAATTATTGTGACTTCATTTTACTCCTTTGTAGGATGCCAAGAACTTTTAATGTTTAGAGGACAGGCTTTTAACAAATGGTGAGAGGCAGAAGAATCAAGGGTTTGATCCCTGGGTTAGGAAGATCCCTTGGAGAAGGGCATGGCAACCCACTCCAGTACTCTTGCCTAGAGAATCCATTAGACAGAGGAACCTGACGAGCTACAGTCCATGGGGTCACAGAGTTAGACACAGCTGAAGTGACTTAGCACGCACGCATGATGGGAAAACTGGATAGCCACCTGCAAAATAATAAAACTGAGCCCTTACCTTACACCGTTTTACTCTTTTGTTGGCTTAATAGCCGTTAACTACTGTGTTATTTTAGCAGTTGCTGTAGGGTTCACATTTACTTTCTTCATCATATTCTACCTTTAAGCAATAGTATACATCTTGGTAAACAGACATTACAACAGTATATCTATTTCTCCTCTTCCAGATTTTGAGTTATTGTTGTCTTAAGTTTTATTTCTACATATGTTGTTAACCCCACAATACATTTCTCTCATTTTTGTTTTAAACAATTATCTTTTAATGATATCTGATGATGCTGTGTGATGAAGTCAAAGTGAAAGTCGCTCAGTCGTGTCGGACTCTTTGTGACCTCATGGACTACATAGTCCATGGAATTCTCCAGGCCAGAATACTGGAGTGGGTAGCCTTTCCCTTTTCCAGGGGATCTTCCCAACCCAGGGATCAAGCCCAGGTCTCCCACACTGCAGGCGGATTCTTTACCAGCTGAGCCACAAGGGAAGCCCAAGAATACTGGAGTGGGTAGCCTATCCCTTCTCCAGCAGATCTTTGCAACCCAGGAATCCAACCAGGGTCTCCACATAACAAGAAAAAATGTGTTCATGTTTATCTATGACTTACTTCTGTAGGTACTATTTGCAGTGTTCTTTATTCATTTATATACTCTAGATTTCTATCTTGCTCATTTTCCTTCTGTCTGAAAACTTCATTTTACCACTTTTTTTTTTCTGATAGTACAGATCTGCTGGTGACAATTATTTCAGATTTTCTAAGCCTGAAAAGCCTTTATTTACTCTTTACTTTTGAAAGTATTTTTGCAGATAATAGGATTCTAGGTTAATCAATTTTTTTCTTTTAATGCTTGAAATATGTTGTCTTTTTGGTTGCACTGTTTCTAAAAAAAAATCTACTGTCTTCTGACTCTATTCCTTGGTTATAATGTCTTTTTCTGTAGCCGCTTTTAAGATTTTTCTCCTAATGATTGTTTTTAAATGATTTGATTCTATTGCACTGGTACCATTTTCGTCATAGTGTGTGTAAATGGAGGGGTGGGTTTTACGTTTGTCGATATTCTTGAATTTGTGGTTTATAGTTTTCATCCAATTTGGAAAACATTTACTCTTATTTCTTCAACTATTTTTTCTATTCCCCATTTCTCTCCTTCAGAAGCTCCGATAACATACATATTAGGCATTTTAGGTTGTTTCCCAGTTCATTGATTCTCTTCATTTAATTTTTAGTCTTTCTTCCAATCTGTTTTGTTTTAGAGAGTTTCTATTGCCTTGTGTTCAAGTTCACTAATCTTTTCTTTTCCAAGGTCTAATCTTCTATTAACCCTACCCAGTATATTTTCTTCTTAGACAGTGTAGCTTTAATTTCCAGAAATTTACTTTAGATATTAAAAAAAAATCTCCCACATCTCAACTTTTAGAACACTTGGAATACAGTTATAATAATTGTTTTAATGTCCTTTCCTCTTAATCTCAGCATCTATGCCACTTCCGGGTCAATTTCAACGGATAGATTTTTCTCATTACAATCATATTTTCCTACTTTTTCACATATCTGGCAATATTCTATTTGATGCCAGACGTTGCAAATTTTACTTTGTTTGATGTTGAATACTTTTGCATTCATATAAGTGGTCCTAAATGTTCTTCTGGGATGTAGTTACCTAAAAACTCTTTGAACCTTTTAGAGAGTTCTTTTAAACTTCGTTGTGTAGCACCAGAGCTGTGGGTTTGTTGTTTTTTTTTAAACTCTGTTGGGTAGCACTAAAATAGTGTTTGTTTAGACCTAACTTTGTCCCAATATTCATGCAAAACCCTCCTGAGTATTCCACCTGATGCCCGAGGTTTTCTGCACTAATAGGAACAGGAGCTCTGTAAGTCTATATATTTTCCTTCCAATTCTTCCAATATTTCCCAATCTTGAGTCATTCCATGACATGAAGGCACTGTTGGTTCTCAGCTAAAGCGGCAAGTGTGACCCTCTGCAGATCTCTAGAGCACTCCACCTGTGTGATTCTCTCCTCTCTGGCACTCTGACCTGTCAATCTAGCCACTTTGATTGCACTCTACTGCTCTAGACTCTCAGCTTCATTGCCTCAATTCAGGGAGTCCACTCTGCTTGGGCTCCCCCTCCCTGTACCACTGTATTATTGCCAAGAAACTATCCTCAAGCGGTAATCTTGGGCCATCGTAGGGCTCACCTCCTTTGTTTCCATCTCCCAGGGATCACTTTCTTAGTTATTTGGCTGCCCTGGGTGTTTGTTGTGGCTCGAGGGCTTTCTCTAGTTGAGGCTTCCTGACTTCTCTTGCCGTGAAGCACAGCTCTAGAGTGCACAGGCTCAGCAACTGCGGCACATCAGCTCTCTAGCTGTGGCTTGTGGGCTTAGTTGCCCTGCAGCCTGTGGAATCTTGGTTCCCCAACCAGGGATCGAACCCGAGTCGCTTACATTGAAAGATGGGTTCTTAACCACTGGGCCACCAGAGAAGTCCCAGGGATCACTGTCTTTCATTCCTTGATGCTCAGTGTTTTGAAAACTTGTTTCATAAATTTTATTTGTAGTTTTAGTTTTTTTCAGAAGGGAGGGTAAATAGAGCTTTGTCTGCTTCACCTTGGTTGGAAGTGGATGTTGAAGTCCCTATTCCTCACCTAATGTTTAATGAATGATGAACAATATACATTTGTGTCTATGCAGACCTATGTGTTAGTTGCTCAGTCGGGTCCGACTCTGCTACCCCATGGACTGTAGCCCACCAGGCTCCTCTGTCCATGGGACTCTCCAGGTAAGAATACTGGAGTGGGTTGCCATTTCCTTCTCCAGACATATACTTTTCTATTTTTTTGAGAGAGTTATATCCCTTACTATATTTATTTATTTTAATACTGTGTATGTCCTCAGTCACTCAGTCATGTCCGACTCTTTGCAGCCCCAGGACTATAGCCCACCAGGCTCCTCTGCTCATGGAATTTTCCTGGTGAGAATACTAGAGTGGGGTGCCATTTCCCACTCCAGGGGATCTTCCCGACCCAGGGATTGAACCCGTGTATCTTATGTCTCCTGTATTAACAGGTGGATTCTTTACCACTAGCACCACCTGGGAAGCCCCTATATTTGGTCAGTGTGTATAAGAAAATTTTAAATTCAAAAGTGTTCATGCAGCATTTCTTCACTAAAATTAATGAACTGAGAGTAAAGGAGGTTTGCCCTCAGGGCAAGCCGGTGCTATTATCATTTCTTCAATTCAGAGAAAAAGAGAAACAGTGAAGTGAAGTGAAGTGAAGTCGCTCAGTCGTGTCCGACTCTTTGCAACCCCATGGACTGAAGAGCCTACTATGCTCCTCTGTCCATTGGATTTTCCGGGCAAGAGTACTGGAGTGGGTTGCCATTTAGTAGTGAATGTTGAGAGACCTAGTAAGAGGTAGAAGTACCCACTTTATCCTCAACAAAGCAATCAAGGTGCCTGGTGGATCAAACAAAAGCATTATGAAAGAATGTTGCTTGTATCTGGAAGATAAAGCAAAACCCAGTAGATCTAAGAAAGTAAGATGTCTAGAAGAATCTAGTTCTTGCTGGTAGTCAAGATGGTAGCAAGCTGGTACCTGGAGGAACAATGATGCTCCTTGACTCACCTTGTGGAACTGCTTGGAATAAAGACAACATTCATTCTTCATCACTCAACAAATATTAAAGCAATGTTTAATACCTCCCAGGCACCACTCTAGGTATAGTGAATACAACTCTGAAACCTACGGACAAGTCCCCATTCTTGTGGGCCTTACATGCCAGCAGTGCCTGGATAAAATGAGTTATCTCACGAGAACATGTAAGATTCCAGTCCTAAATGCTAAAGGGGTCCTTTCTAGGAGAGCTGAGTTTCTCCCCAAATAAGAGGGGGAAATAGTCAGTGATGTCTAAGTTAATTTTGATACATGAATTGCATGTATATTAGTAAGAGGTCCAGAGAATCTCTCGGAAGGCTTATGAAAGGCTATTTGAGCTAAGATTTGAAATAGAAGTTTGTTAGGCAGACGTGATAGGAGGTAAACAACATGTTCAAGTCAGAGAGCCTTTGAAAAACATGCAAAAGTAGCAATAACTCAGTGACACTGGAACACACAGCAGGAATTGTAAGAAACAGGGCAGATTACACAGTAAGAGTTCTTGAAGAGCCTTTTTTTTTTTTTTTGGCTAAGCAAGGGGTTTTAGATAATATTCTATTAAGAACAGAGATTTGTTTAAGAATTTTTTAGTGGCAGCAGCAGCACCTGATCAGACTTATTTGTTAGGAAATCACTTTGGTGGCAATGTGAATATTTGGATAGAGGGAGGTGGGCAAGCATAGAAAATCATTCCTTTATCCAGTAAGTATTATTAAGGGCCTAACAAATACTAGGCAACTTGGTTAGATACAAAAGATACAGTGAGAACAAGGCAGATGTGGACCTTGCTCTCCTGGAGCTTACAAGGAATCTGGAGAATCAAAAATCAAACAACCCTGCCCCCAAATTAAGCAAATAATGATGGAAGTACTACATTACAAATGCGATCATGTCATGAAGAGGAAGTAGAGGATGTCTTTAGAATATGTGATTGGGAGACCTAATAAAGTCAACGTGGCTGGTGGTCAGCAAAGTCTGTCCTGAGGAAGTGACATAGGGTGGAGAGCTGAAGAATGGTAAGCAGCAGGCTGGGTCAAGACCTGGACACCTTTTAGAAAACAAAAGAAGAGCCCTTGGATTGAATTGTCTGGGAAAAGGCAGGTGACTGCAGATAGCACTGGGAGACCTTGCCAACCACATTAAAGATATTAGGCTTTGAGTCAAGAGCCCTGGAAAGCCTTTGAATTAATATTTTAAACTGGAGAGTAAGATCATCAAGTTCTCAATTGAAGAAAAATCACTGGGGCTGCTAAATGGAGAAGGATTTCAAGTGAACATGAGTAAAGCTGGTGAGAATATAAAATAACCTGAGCTCTTTCTGGGACTGGAAATGTAACCTGTTGTAACCGTTTCAGAAACATTGTATAGCTTCTTCTGTAGTTATGAATGCACTTATCCTGTGATTCAGTATTTCTATTCCTAGCTATTTATCCAAGAGAGAGAGAAACATATGTCCCATGTCCAAAAAAAAAAAAAAGATTCATACAAGAATGTTCAGAGCAGCTTTATTCACAATAACCCTAAACTGGAAGCAACCCAAGTATCAGTCAGCAGGAGGATGATAAGCAAACCGTGGTACATTCATTTAATGGGATAACTCTCAATAACAAAAAGGAATGAACTTCTGACACATGCAACAATGTGAATGACTCTCAGATATGTTCAGCAAGAGAAACTGGGCACAAAAGGATATATGCATACCATATGACTCTGTTTATATGAGGCTCCAGAATAGATAGTACTGATCCATAGTGATGTAAGTCAGAACAGTGGTTTCTGGGTGTCAGGTGTGTGTGGGGTGAAGGGAAAACAGGTGAGTGATGAAAAGGGACACAAGGGAATTTCCAGGGTATATTTATTTGTCAAGACTCGTCATTTTTTTTTTTTTACTTCAAATGTGTGCATTTTATTGTATTTAAACTATTCTACAACAAAGAGAAGAGAAAGAAAAGAGAACCTGTGGCATTTTCAGGGTTATGGGTGGGGGTCGCAGAAGGGGAAAATAAGTTTGGAAACAAAATAACAAGGGTGCATTGGAGAGGAGGGAAGGAAGAATCAAAATTAGTTCAGGTTTCTGGCTGGGATGGTTTACTGTTAGGTATTACTACTATCTGGGGGAAACTGTCTTTTTGGGAACAGGTTTGTGTGTGGTGGGGGAGTGGGACGGCGAAGGAATAAGGCTGAATTTCGACACGTCAGTCTGAGAAGCATCATTTGTCCCCATTACACTACACGTAATCCTGTTAGTCCCGCCTTGCGAGGTGGTCACTGGAGTAGCTTTCCTCCACTCTTCCCTCACTTCACAGCAATAGTTCTCCATAATGTAATCCTTCATCTCCACTCCTCAGAGGAGTCGGAGAAAGCACTGAAAAGCTTTGGGTCATCACAAAGAGGCAAGATTCAGTGGAGAGGGGCTGAACAGGGGGGTGTGTGTGTGTGTGTGTCATATCTGGCTCTTTGTGACCCCATGGATTGTGGCCCACCAGGCTCCTCTGTCCATGGGATTTCCCAGGCAAGAATACTGGATTGGGTTGCCATTTCCTTCTCCAGGGGATCTTCCTGACCCAGGGATCAAATCCACATCTCCTCCATTGGCAGAGGGATTCTTTACCACTGAGCCACCTGGGATAGTCATACAAAATGTAGGATTGCCCCCCACCCCCCACCCCCCATCCAGACACTCTCATGAGTAAAAGGCACATTTGTAATTATCCAAGGACCTAACTCTTTTTTTTCCCAGTGTTAATATACCCTTAAAATTTTAGTAATGCAATGTTCCCCTAAATTGAAAGAGACTTGTTTTCTAGTTGTTGAGAACTTTGAGAGTTGTTCTGTCTTCCAGAGAAATGGCATCTCCAGCATCACTACACTTCTTGGTGTATGAGTAGTTATTTCAGCACTGCTGTGTCAGGCTGCACTGGTGGGAGTGATTCAACACATAGGTGCCGGGATCTGCCAACTTTACTGAGTCTTCCAGTGTAGACAACTGCCAAATATTTACACAGTGAAAGACTTTTTATCATATTTTGTTTTATTTTACTTACACTTCTTTGACTCTTTATTTCAGATATCATTTTATGTGATTTTAAAATTAGATGTTAAGTAACTTCTACTATCTATGATGATCATTTAGGGATGGTAGGGGTGGTGTTACAAAATATTTCTTATCAAAGGGAGCTACAAAGTCTGATTCAGTTGAGGAAAACAGATTTACAAAGTAGTGTTTAGTGATTTAGGCTCTGAAAACAAATTGCTTGATTTTACCACCTATTATTTAGGTGGCTTTGTACAACCTCATCTGTAAAATGGGGATAACATACCTACCTTATTGGGCTGTGTGAGGACAACAATAAGGATTAATTAATATTTTTAAAGCACTTCAAACGCTGCATAATTGGCCCATCAATTGCCACATATTAAGTACCAAATATATTTTAGTTAAATAAAACAAATACACTCTCTCCAGGAAATCTCACTTATGTTCATATCTTCAATATCCATTTGTACATTATTATGGACATTTTTCTAAATTTAAAAATCTTTCGAGTGAGCTTCATCTAAAAAGTACATATACATTTCATAATGATATCTGGTAGAGACTTGGGAGAAAAACAAAAGCCTTTCAAGTACATAATTTTCCAAGTACTAGGCTAGCCAATTACCCTTCTTAGATAAGAAAAAGAGGGTTGAAGAACATTTATGCTCTGGTAACCTCAGAAACCAAAGGAACAAAAATCCCAAGGAAGAAAGACAAATGGAGAAAAGATATTTACATTTAATTTCGAACAGCCTCTGTCTCTTACTATGCTAAGAAGAAGCAAGAATTTCCTGACATAGTTACCGATTTTTCCAGAAATAGAAAAACATTATGGTAGGAAAGGCATATTTAATGTTATATACAAATTATCAAACTGTAAACGTCAGTCATGAGGCATGTAGCAATATTCACTTAATCTAGAGAACACGCTTCATTGTAGGAAATGGCATTGGCTTACTTCAATGAGTTGCCTTACGTGAGTCATCCGTGACTGAGCACCACAACAGTAACACACTCTGCCCCTTATCTCTCAGTTCTCAGGTGAAGCCTTACATTTTCAAAGAAACCTTCTTTGACTACACACTCTATGTAACGTTCCTTTGTTTCTCTCTCAGGACAACATACATTTCCTTCTGTGCACTTGTTATAGTTTGTAATTATACACTTCAGTTCAGTTCAGTCGCTCAGTTGTGTCTGACTCTTTGCGACCCCATGGACTGCAGCACACCAGGCTTCTCTGTCCATCACCAACTCCCAGAGCTTCTGAGTTTGCTTAAAAAAGAATAGTCTGCCTCATTAGACTTTACACATGGGAGTAGTTGCTCTTGTAGTGCTCAGAGTTGTCCCCTGCCACAGCACCAAAACATATATAGCTTGACAAATACTTGTTGCATAGACAGACTGGCATTTTAGCTTCTGGGGTATACATGTGAGATATGGGCTAAAAATATGAATTTGAAAGTTATCTGCATTTAAATAGTATTTTAAAACAAGAGAAAGGATGAAATTACCCATCTCAGGAGAGATAGGGGTGGGGGGAGCTTTGGAGATCAACATTTTTTTGTTGAAGAAATGAAGATGATGATAAAGGATACCCCAAAAATGAATGGTTAGAGATGTAAAAAGAAACCCAGGAGAATGTGCTGCCAAGACAATCAGGAAAAGAAGCTCTCTTAAGACAGTGGGACTGATTAGTTGTGACAAATACAGCTAAGAAGTAAATTAAGATCAGAATAGAAATGTTACCATTGAGTTGGGGAGCTTCAGGGTCATTTTTGGACTTCCTGTCAGTCCAGGGGCTAAGACTTTGAGCCTGCAATGCAGGGGTCCTGGGTTTGATCCCTGGTCAAGGAACTAGATTGCATATGCTACAAGGAAAAGCTGGCTTAAAATTCAGCATTCAAAAAGCTAAGATCATGGCATCTGGTCCCATCACTTCATGGCAAATAGATGGGGAAAAAGTGGAAACAGTGGTGGATTTTATTTTCTTGAGCTCCAAAACCATTGCAGATGGTGACTGCAGCCACGAAATTAAAAGACGCTTGCTCCTTGGGAGAAAAGCTATTAATACAACTTAGACAGCATACTAAAAAGCAAAGACATCACTTTGCTGACCAAGGTCTGTATAATCTAAGCTACAGTTTTTCCAGTACTCCCATATGGATGTAAGAGTTGAACCATAAAGAAAGCTGAGTGCTGAATAATTGATGTTTTCAAACTGTGATGCTGAAAAAGACTCTTGAGAGTCCCTTAGACAGCAAGGAGATGAAACCAGTCAATCCTAAAGGAAACCAACCCTGGATATTCACTGGAAGGACTGATGCTGAAACTGAAGCTCCAATATGGCACCTGATACGAAGAGCCGACTCATTGGAAAAGACCCTGATGTTAGGCAAGATTGAGGGCAGGAGGAGAAGAGGGCGACAGAGGATGAGCTGGTTGGATGGCATCAACAACTCAGTAGATATGAGTCTGAGCAAACTCCAGGAGATGGTGAAGGACAGGGAAGCCTGGTGCATGGGATCACAAAGAGTCAGACACAACTTAGTGACAATCAAGGTTATTTCTGATGTTGATAAGAGTGATTTGGGGTGGGGAGTGGGATGACAGGTTAGAGAGGGCTGGGAAAGGAGGTGAGCAACTGGAATCGGCTGGGGGAGAACACCTTTTGAAGAAGTTTTGCTCATAAGAGAGGATACAACAAACAAAAAAAGTTGGAGGGGAATGAGGTATCCGTGGAACTTTTTTGTTTTGTGTGCATTTTTTTCTTTCTGTGGAACTTAATAGAATATGTTTGTATGGTGATGGGACATTCAATAGACAGAGTAATTATTAATAAAGGGAAAGAATATTAAGGAAGATCCCTTAGTAGTTTCTTTTTCCTTTTTTAACTGCACGGGGAATTTCCCCAACCAAGGACTCAATTCTCACTCTCTGCACTGGAAACACAGAGCCTTAATCACTGGACCACCAGGGAAGTCACAGTAGGTTTCTGATAAGGAATCAGTGCTGGTTTTCTGTAGCCTTCTTTGACCTAGCCCTATGAACCAAGTTTAAGAGATAAGCAAAAAGTAGTTATCAGGACTTCATAATACAGCCCTGGAGGGTTGTCAAACAACTCTGAAAAGATCTTCAAGAAATTACATCTTCTCAGCTTCCCTGGAGCTGGGAATTAGTTCCAGGGTTTTCCAAACTTGGGTGCTATTGGTATTTTGGTTCAGATACTCTCCTGTTAGGGGCAGCTGCTGCTGTGACACTTCAGTCATGTCCGACTCTGTGTGACCTCATAGACGGCAGCCTACCAGGCTCCCCTGTCCCTGGGATTCTCCAGGCAAGAACACTGGAGTGGGTTGCCATTTCCTTCTCCAACGCATGAGAGTGAAACGTCAAAGTGAAGTCGCTCAGTCGTGTCCAACTCTTAGCGACCCCATGGACTGCAGCCTACCAGGCTCCTCTGCCCATGGGATTTTCCAGGCAAGAGTACTGGACTGGGTTGCCATTGCCTTCTCTGCCTTTTAGGGGCAGGGGGTTGAATCTCCTGTGCAGGGTTGAATGTTTCACCAAAACCCTGGCCTCTACCCACATGGACACCAGTAGTATCTAGTTGTGATACTCAGAAACCAGAAATTGCTAAATCTTTGTGTGAGGGTTGGAGAGCAGATTGCCCCAGCTGAGAATCAATGATTTATTCAAACCTGAAAGTGAAAATCACTCAGTCATGTCTGAGTCTTTTCGACTCCATGAACTCTACAGTCCATGGAATTCTCCAGATCAGAATACTGACCTTTTCCTTCTCCAGGGGATCTCCCCAACCCAGGGAATCGAACCCAGGTCTCCTACATGGCAGGCGGATTCTTTATCAACTGAGCTATCCGAGAAATCCTGTTCAAACCTAAGAAAGTCTAATTAAAAAAAAAAAAATCAGCTAATCTTAACAGCTGTTTTCATTGCCTTATGCTCTTATGGAAAATTATCATAAACCTGGTATGAAAGCATATTGTTCTATATATATATGTTCTAGTTTTTTAATTACTAAAGAAATACTGTAATATAACTTTTAATACTTTCAGTAGAAAGAACAATAAAAGAAAACCAAACCAAACATACACATGGATGAATTGAACTTAGGGATGATGGCAAGAAAAGGAAAGTCACTAAGATTTATTCGGTGCCCCCTACACTTCACACTGAGATTCCCCAGCGGCTCAGTGGTAAAGAATCCACTTGCAATGCAGGTGACTTGGGAGATTTGGGTTCAGTCCCTGAATGGGGATGATCCCTTGGAAAAGGAAATGGCAATCCACTCCAGTATTCTTGCCTGGGAAATCCCACAGACAGAGGAGTCTAGAGGGCTACAATCCAAGGGGTCACACAACAGTCAGATATGACTTAGCATCTAAACAACAAAAGTTTACATTTTGTAAGAGATTAAAAAAAATTTTTTTACAAGCTTATTGTATAAAAGTGAAAAAAATTATTGACAAGAAAATTTTAAACTTCATAATATCATCAGTTAACATGTTGGTACATATGCTTTAGGACATTCTGTGCATTCATTCATTCTCTTATTCATTAACTTATTACACATCAGGGGCTTCCCAGGTGGCGCCAGTGGTAAAGAATCCCCGTGTCAATGCAGGGTAGAAAAGAGGCATGGTTCCATCCCTGGGTTGGGAAGATCCCCTGGAGAAGGAAATGGTAATCTGCTCCAGTATTCTTGCCTGGAGAATCCCACGGACAGAGGAACCTGGCAGGCTACAGTCCATGGGGTCGCAGAGACAGGACTGAAGCTATTTAGCACACATTACACATCTCCCTGAGAGAGGACAGGAACCGGAAAGTCAAGGGAGCTTTGTTTTTTGTTTTTGTTTTTTTAATGGGAGACATTTAGGCATGTTTTAAAGACAATGAAAGGATCAAAGTCAGTCGAAAGAGGAAAATGGGATGACAGGTATAGTGAGGTTTCTGAGAAGGAATGGATTTCAAGCACAGAGTTGGAGTCATCTTTAAATTAGGGGAGGAAAAACAAAACCATTGTGAGAGGATTGAAAGAATACACACATATGCACACGAATGTATGTATCTGACTGTATCTACAGGTATGTATATTCCTGTATCTACCTGTAAGTATGTATCTTGTATCTACAGGTAGGTATATATTTTTTATTTTATCTATATGTATGTATCTTACTCTATCTACATGTTTTCACCATGTGAGCTACTCAGGAACTTGCTTTTTCACTTATCCTTGTAACCATTTCCCCCTCCTGCTGTTACTCTTCCTTACCATCATTTTCAACAGTATCCTAACACATGAAGTAGTTCAGTCTTTAAAGCCACCTCGCAACGCTGGGCATTTTCGCCGTCACAATTTTTCACTACCATCAACGCGGGACTTAGTATCACGATGGTGACATATTTGTAGCTACCCAGGATTATTTTTTGATCAGAAATTCATGGAAGAGGAACTGCTGAGTCAAATGGTCAGCCTAACTCGAGGGATAAAAGTCGCGTTTAAACGTCACAGTCATCCTCAGGTATGCATTCTTTACCTGAGGAGGAAACAGAAGCAGAGAGGTTAAATAATTGGCCCAAGGTAAAAAATAATTGCAAGTGACGGATTTCAAAAGCCGCGCGGGCTCATCATGCTGCGGCAGGGATAGAATTTGCGGTTTAGGCGATTCTTTTTTTTTTTTTTTTTTGTGTTTCTGTGGGGGAGGGCCGGGCAGCAGGGAAGGAAACTTGTGTCGCAGCAAAGAAGGAGAAGGGGAGGGAACTCATGTCAGAACCCGAGCCGACTGCGCCGAGAAAGGGTAGGCTCAGGATTCGGTGGGCCCCCAAGCCGCTGTGCGGGGCAGCTCCGAGGCTGTGACCAGCTCCAGGGAGGTCCGGCCCGCACAGCGCCGCGCCGGGGTGGTTGCCAAGGGTCTGCCCAGTTTGCTGCTCTAGTTGCTAGGGCCTCCATCTTGAGGCCGGTGGCTGCGACACTCCCGGA
>NW_011494644.1:7217502-7274014 GCF_000754665.1 Bison bison bison
CATTGTGTGACTCATGATTGAGGCGGCCCTTATGGCGGGCTGTCAAACTGTTTTGGCTTCCCCGTTATTACTTTGTAACTCAAATTGTTGCCTTTATAAAAAGATACTATGTCTTGCCCCCCCCCCCCCCACACATTGTAGTCAGGCGGATTCTGTTGCACTGGAAACAGTTTTGCCCTTGAACTTTACCGAGCATAGACTGCGTTTTGTTTTCTTTTGAAAATACATTTATACCTACGTTCGGCGTGTGCTCCTTTTATCAGGTGGTAAAATAATTAAAAAACATTCCCAGTAAGTGGTTCTCACTCCTTTTGGACCTGAGTGCTTTTGCACTGGTAACTTAAATCATCACCACAAAGGGCTTTTTTTGTTTTTTAAACGATGCCCCTATGAAAATGTCGAGCTTTATTGAGCTGTAATTGCTTAAGCATCAAGGCATTTAACTCTTTTTCACATTCATTTTCTGGTCTTACAGTCTTTTCCTTTCTTTTTCGCCGTTTTCTTTTGCATCATATTGGGACACTGAGAGAAACTTCTAGATTAGCCTAATCAGTGAGCAGCTTTTACTTGAACGAAATAAAATAAAAATTGTCTGTCTCAGGTCTTAATGTAGTTTGTGCTTGGTGATTGTAAGTTTTGTGTTTGTATTGGGTCTTAACCTTGTATTGAGGTCTTAACATTCACAATTCAAATCATCTGAATGTATTTTCAGCATATAGAATCATTTCAAATTGCTGGTCTTTGGGGTTATATAGATATTAATTTGTTAAACTGGTCATTAAAGAATCTGTTAAGTCAGTGAAGGATGGTCGTCATTGGTTTAACAAATAAGAGATATTCTGTTATTCAAAATAATTACACAATCATTTAAAGGAAATTAAGCCTGACTAAATAACCAGATATTTAAGTCTTGTTAGAAGCTATTAACGTTAAGATATGAAACAATTAAACAGGTTGAGTTTTTAAGATACACTTTCAGAAGGGAGCTTTGAGTGTTACTCTTTCTATTTTTGCTTTGTCAGGTAACTATCAGTATAATTTCTGTGGAGGTTTTCTGGGACGTAATTAAAAATTGTCTCTACCACAGGTATAATTTCTATATGCTATTACAAGTTGGATGGAACTTGGAGTCTGTATCAGCTGTGTATCAGAGTTTGAATCCCAGCTTTGTCACTTAACAATATGACCTTGACTCTAGGCAAATCACTTAGCCTCTCTCTTCCTAATCTGTAAAGGGAGAGGTTTGGGCCTGCAGTTGCCAAGGTCTGTTAGGCCCCTTGGGTTTTATAAAAAGGAGTCAAGTGTTGTCCCTGGCCACAGACTCCATGTGCATTGTCGGAGGAAGGCTGTAATGGGCACACGAATAACTACCACCAGGCTAATGGTGCGAGGGTCAAAAGAAGATAACCATTCCATTCATAAATTCCAAGATCTTCAGCTGGTCAGAAGGAATGAAAAGGAAAAACAAATATAAAGGATGTTACAGGCCACTGTGTACCAAGGTCCCTGTGCGAGGGGAACATTTCCTAAAGGTTAAAAGTTTTCTGAGGAGGGAGAGAAGATTAGGTGGGCAAATGCTTCCTTTCAACTCCATCCTTAGCGCTGTGCTTCCTTTTTTCCAAATAAGGAGAGTATATTTGTCTTTACCAATTTGTGCCTCCCCAGGAAGGCATTATCCTATATTCAGTTAGTAAACATTTCTTGCCCATCTTAGATGTTCCAAATGCAAGGCTAGGCACTAGGGAAGTTAAGAACGGCAGCAGCTGAGTTTAGTGGGTGTTTTCTGTCTGCCTGGCACACTTTGAAGATCTTACATCGACTCATCTGATCCTGGAACTCTCTGAGGTAGGTGCTTTCAGGATCTCGGTCTCTGTTTTACAGGTGAAGACTTTGATGCACAAAGAGGTTAAGTAACTTCCAGGAGGCCACACCACTGGTAAACTGCAGGAGATGTTACGCTTTGGGCTATATTGTGTTGCCTTGCAAGAGGCATGGTTCTTCACTTCCAAAAAACGTGAAAGTCTCTTTGGAGAGGCAGAACCCACATATACAGGCAGCACTCCTCTCATCCTGGGCACTGTTGACCTCTTTTTTGGCTGTGCCACGAGGCACGTGGGATCCTAGTCCCCTGACCAGGGATCAGACCTATGCCCCCTGCACTGGAAGCTCGGACTCTTAACCACTAGACCCACTGTTGACATTTTGACCAGATCATTTGTTTTGAAGTCTGCCCTGTGTACTACGGGATGTGTAGCAGCATTGGCCAGAAATACTCACTCAGGTGTGACAGTCAAAAAACGCCTTAAGATAGCACCAGAGGTCCCCTCGGGTGAAATCACCCCCACTGTTCTAGATCTTCATGTTTCCTGAATATAACCAAACATTTGGATTTTTAACATTAAATCTGTAAGCATTAAATATCTTTTGTAATACCCTGGGACTCCAAATTCCCACTGTGTAGACCCCCTGTTGGGAAACTCCTCCAGTCTCTGAATGAATGACGGAAGTCTTATTGCCATTCTCCTTTTCCTCTGCTAAGCTGCAAACCCTGAAGACAGAGTGCCAGGTAGCCAGAGCCAGTTAAATAAAATTGGCACAGTGGATAAGTTTGGTTGCCCACATGAGGTCAACTCTCTTAATTTACTGTCGGCCATTAAAGTTGTCACTTTTTGTCAGTATCCTGGCATTCAAAAGACAAATGTGTAATGTAATGTCTAGATACGGGAGATCACCACTGAAACTAAATTTTAAAGAATGGAATCCATTTTAGAAGGCAGAGAAAAAGGCAGTGTAGGAACAACAGCAGAAATAAAGGTACGGCATCCAGAAAGTATAGGCAATTTGAAACAGCAGTAAGTAGTTTAGTTGCATTGGTGTGTAAGGGTCGGGGCAGGGGTAGAGTTTCTTGAATATCCGGTGGAGGATATTTTGCATAAATCCTACATTGTGGGAAGCTACTACGAAGCTTTTAGGTAGGGTGGTGATAGGATAGAAAAATGATAACTAGTGATCTGGGCAAGAGGTGAGGACGACCTGAATTAAAGTGGTAGTAGAAAAGCAGGAGTGTGATTACGCAGATGTTAAATCTGGGGGTTGGCACCTACTTACTGGAATTAGTTGTGAGAGGAGTCTTGGAACTGCAGGAGTCTTGGGACTTGCCTGCCCATCCAGTGGTCAGGAATCTGCCATCAAGTGTGGGAGAGTTGGGATCAATCCCTGGTTGGGAAACTAAGAGCCTATGTGCTTTGGGACAGCTCAACCCATGGGCAGCAGCTGTTGAGCCTTCGAGCTCTAGAACCTGTGCACCACAACGAAGACCTGATGCAGCTAAATTAAAAAAAAAAATCCACTAAATATACAGGGGTCTCCGTCTTGGGTGGAGGGGAGATTGACTCAGCCTCTGAATAAAATAAATGTGAGAACAGACATCGAGGTTTGGGGAAAAAAGATGATAAATTACAGTGTATGGTTTAAAAAAAAAAATCCCTTCTAATTCAATGTATCTAACATTAAAAAGTAAGTATATGTGTGTGTATATAAAGTAAATTCATATGTAAATATATATATAAAGTACATATATAAATTAAATTTTGTAAATTATATGTATAGGAAGCCAAAATGATAAAATCATTGCGTATTTAGATCTAGACCATAACACCAGCTAATATTTGGATCCCTTCATTTCACAAGTGAGAAAGCTGTGGTCAAGGTTATAGTCTCTAAAGTGACAAATCTGGGATTCAGACAGACCTTTTGACTCTAGGGTATTTCAGGCTAGGCAGTATTTTATATTGCACAACAGGAAAAAAGGTAACTTGGGTTTCTTCTTTCTTTCTGAAAATAGAGTAATTACCTCAATAGACTATTTTGTGACCATTTTACTAATGTAGTGTGTTATCTGAAGTAGAAGTTACATGCTTTATGTTATGCTGATTTCCCCCCCGCCCCTAAAACCAACCATTAAATGCCATCACATGAGAGAAGTTGTTAAAGATTTTGCATACTGTATAATGTAGCATCTAACCTGGAATGTTTTTATCTGAGACACCTTTACCTGGGATGTGCTAACTAAGAAAAAACTAGAGAAAGCAGGTGTGAACTTCCTAGATAGGGTGCTCTTGGAATTCACCCAACTTTATTTGGGGGGAGAAGCTTCTGATTTTGTTCAATTTTTGTGTTGCTTTCCTGTGATGTGCTTTGTAGGCCAACAATTTCATATTGATAGGTTTCTTTCTAGCTTTATTTGGAAGCTATGTGGTACATCAGTTGGTAGAATAAATGAATCGTAAAAGGTAAGCTTAATTTTAACGTGTGTAACAACCCTCTATGGAAATTTTAAATATAAACATTAAAAAACCTGAGTACCATTCTGTAACCTCTTTTGAATTTTGGTATCTGAAATAAATCTGTGAGTATAAATTACCGTCCTTTACAGCTCCGTTTCATGACAGTCTCAAAAGTATTGCCCACAGTTGGAAAGACTTAAATATGGCTGTATATGTTCTGCTTAGGTTAACTTATGATGTCTCTCACTCAAAATCAAGAAAATGTCCTCCCATTTAAAAATTTTTTAAAATCATCCTAATCTTGATTAAAGTAGCAAGAAGAGTGCAGTGAACATTTGTATCTCCACCTAGGTTTACCAGGTACTAGTGTTTTGCCACATTGGTTTTATCATGCCATCACCCCTAAATAAAAACCAAGGGCATTCTGTGTAACAGCAATCAAATAGATCACAGTTGGAGAGGTTTAGCTTTGTTACAGTACTATTTGGTTCATATTCAGATTTTCCCAGTTGTCCTAATAATGTCTTGTCTTCTTTTTTCTCAGTTCCTTAATCCAGGGTTGCATTTAGTTGTCTTCATTTCCTTCCATCAGGAGCAGTTCTTCATCCATTTCTTCCCCGTTAGTGACTGACATTTTGGTATAGTCCGGACTAGTTGTTTCTGTGGACTTGAGTTTGGATTTGTCCCGTGGTTTCTGTACGATTAGGTTCAGGTTGGACCTTTTTGGCGGCAGTGTCACGTAGGTGACGTGTTCGTTGTCAGTGCCTCCCATCAGGTGCCCTCCCCACCACTCGGAAGGAAATTAACTGAAGGTTTACCCAGTACTTTTACCTTTACACTAACTCAGTGTTTTGTTTTGTTTTGTTTTTCATTTTAGGATGTGCCAAACAATTAGTTGAAGCTGAGGTATAATTTTAAATAGTTGAGGTTACAATAATTACAAGTCTTTTTTAAATTGGCCAACTGTAATGATTGCAACTTTTTTGAAAGGTTATTCTGAAGAGAACTTCTTTTATTGTTAGACATAAACGTTGTGTGTTTTTGGCTTTTCACCTGTAATAAACTGATAACCCAGGTAAGAAAATGAAACGTTGGGCTGGGCTTGTGATACGCTTTCTTCAAAAGAACGCCCCTGTTGAAATTAGAGTGGCATTGTGGCACTGGAACAGTCTCTCATCTTGAATTCCGCAGGGACCACAGATGGTAGGAAATAGTTCAAAAAACTGAATGTGTGCTTAAAAAAAATCCTTAGCATACTTCAAAGGCTGTGGCTCCCCAAATACTAAGAAACATTGTATCATAGGGAGGATGATAGAGGAGCTGAATAATGTGAATAAAGAGATTTTTAAGATTTAAAAAAGAGAAAGTAACATTTGACTAAGGCATAGTTTCCCTTAAAAAAAAAAACCTCAAACAGCAACAATGTGAAAATAAAAGAGTTGACCCTCAGGGAGTTGGTTCCAAAACCCCCAGCCCAGCCCATTCCAAAATCCAGAGATGCTCAGATTCCTCATATAAAATAGCATAGTGTTTGCATATAACTTACACACTTTCTCCCTTATATTTAAATCATCTTTTAGATTACTTATAATACTTTATTCAATGTAAATATTATGTAAATAGTTGTAAATACAGTGTAAATGCTATCTGAACATTTGCCCATGTATAGCTATTCAGGTTTTGCTTTTTAGAACTTTCTGGAATTTTTTCTGATCCTTGGTTAATTGAATCTGAATTTGGAATTTGGGCTTTGGGAGCCCAACTATATAGTTTAAATGTCCTATCAAGGTGGTCTTGAATTGCATACTCTGTGTGAGCTGGTTATGAAGCAGAAATCCTAGCGTTTCTACTCTTTTAACAGGGAAAAGGCATTTTGAATTTTAGTGTGTTGTGTGACCATGACTCAGCTGACTTCCCGTTTCAAATGGAATGTTCAAAACAGATTGAAACTTGGTTAAGGAATTTTATACTTTGAACCTTACAAGATATTTTCTGCAAACATCAATTGATTAGATTTTGTGTAAAAACAAACACGATGAAACCAAGTCATTTGTTTTGCTGTTCTTACTAGTAATTTTGAGTCAGCCAGCATTGATTGAACGGCTTGCTGCAGTGATACTGAATATTTTTTACAATTTTGACATCTGTGCTTTGTTGACTTTGGTCTCTTTGTTCTCTTACTCTTTTGGAGTATCCCCATAAAACACTAGAACAGAGTGCTATGTGGTGTGAAATATGCACTGATTTTAAATGTGTTTTAAGCATTACTTCACCGTGTCAGGGGCTTCCCCGGTGGCTCAGACAGTAAAGAATCTGCCTGCAGTGCGGGAGACCCAGGTTTGATCCATGGGTCGGGAAGATCCCCTGGAGAAGAGAATGGCAACCCACTCCAGGATTCTTGGCTGGAGAATCCCATGAACAGAGGAGCCTGTTGGGGTCCTCAGTCTATGGGGTCACAAAGAGTCAGACACAACTGAGCAAATCTCTGTTTGTTGCTGTTAATTGACCGTGCAAGGATGTCAGAGAAATATGTTTCACTTAATATTCTACTTGTGAGTCCCTAGATGATGTGAGGCACATAAGTGAGAATTTCACTGTGAAAAGCTAGAAGGGAATGTAAAATGTGCCTTCTCTACATTGCTGCAAGTTAATCATGCTCAAGCTGCAGTTCTCAGCCTGTCACTTAGAAACTTCCACCGCTTCTCTAATGACTCTGGAATTGAAGCCCAAACTCTAGTCTGTGCTAAGCTTATCTGTTTAGCTTTATCCCTTCTACCTCTTGCTCTGTCCTCAGTTCCTCCTCCTCTGAATGTCTTCTTCAATTTCTCCCTCAAAAAAATTTTTTTCTAACACTTTGACATAGCATAAAGTTCACCCTTTTAAAGTGTATGATTCATTGGTTTAGTTTATTTGCAGAATTGTGCAATCATCACAGCTCCCTAATTCCAGAACATTTTTTATACCCCCCTCCCCCCACCCCTCAAAAAATAACCCATACTTACTATTGATCACTCCCCCTTCACCCCACCTCTGGCCTCTGGCAAACCACTAGTCTATACTCTGTCTGTATGGTTTTGCCTATTCTGGACATTTTGTATAAATGGAATCATGTGACCTTTTGTCTTGCTTGTTTCACTAAGCATGTTTTTACAGTTCATGCATGTTGTGGCATGTATCGGCACTCCATTCTTTTTATGGGCAAAAAATAATCCATTGTGTAGCTATACCACATTGGGTTTATCCATTCACTGGTTGGTGGGCATTAAGGATGCTTCCACTTTTGGGCTATGATGAATGATGATGCTGTGACCATTCATTTACAAGTGTTTGTGTGGACGTGTGTTTTCAGTTCTCTTGGGGATGCACCTTGGGGTGGAATTTCAAGGCATGTGTTCTATGTTTTAACTTTCTGAGGGACCACCAAGCCTTTCCAAAGCAGCTGCACCCATTTTCCATTTCTAACAGCAGTGTATTTCATTTTCTCCACGTCCTCACCGATGTGAGTGGTATCTCATTGTGATTTTGATTTGCGTTTCTGTAATGACTGATAACGCTGCACATCTTTTCATAGCTTACTGACCATTTGTGTATTTGATTTGGAGAAATGTCTATTCAAATTCTGTGCCCATTTTAAATTTGGTTATATTTTATTGTTGAGTTGTCAAGAGTTCTTTATATGTTCTAGATGCAAGTCCTTTATTGGATTAATGATTTACAAATATTTTCTCCCATTCTGTGGGTTGCCTTTTCACATTCTTGATGTCCTCTGAAGCACAGAAATTTAAAATTTTGGTACAGCCAGTTTGCTGTCTTAAACTATTTTAAAATTTTTATTTATCTCTAATTGGAGGATAATTGCTTTATAATATTGTGTTGCTTTCTGCCATACATCAACATGAGTCACAGCCATAGATGTACATATGCCCCCTCCCTCTTGAACCTACCCACCCCATCCCACCCCTTTAGGTTGTCACAGAGCACTGCTTTGAGCTCCCTGTGTCATAGCAAATTCGTGCTGGCTATCTGTTTACGTACAGGAATAGATATGTTCCCATGCCACTCTCAGATTATCCCACCCTCTCCTTCCTCCACTGTGTCCACAAGCCTGTTCTCTATGTCTGCATCTCCATTGCCGCCCTACACGTAGCTTCATCAGTACTTCTAGAAAGTATCATCTTTCTAGATTTCCATATCTATGCATTAATGTATGATATGTCTTTCTCTTTCTGACTTCACTCTTTTTTAATAGGCTTTAGGTTCATCCACCTCATTAGAACTGACTCAGATGCATTCCTTTTAATGGCTAAGTAGTATTCCTGCATTGGAGAAGGAAATGGCAACCCACTCCAGTGTTCTTGTCTGGAGAATCCCGGGGACGGGGCAGCCTGGTGGGCTGCCGTCTCTGGGGTCGCACAGAGTTGGACACGACTGAAGCGACTTAGCAGCAGCAGCAGTATTCCATTGCATGTAGGTACTATAGCTTCTTTATCCACTCACCTATCGGTGGACATCTAGGTTGCTTCCATGTCCTAGCTGTTGTAAATAGTGCTGCAGTGAACGCTGGGGAACATGTGTCTTTTTCAGTTGTGGTTTTCTCAGGGTATATGGTGGAAAAGGAAATGGCGGCTCACTGCAGTATTCTTGCCCGGCAGTTTCCATGGACGAGGAACCTGAGCCTGGCGGGCTGCAGTTCATGGTGTCGCAAAGAGCCGGACACGGCCGAGCGACAGACACACACACAGGGTAGATGTCCAGTAGTGGGATTGGTGAGTCATAGGGTAGTTTTAATCCTAGTTTTGTTTTAAAGAATCTCCATACTGTTCTCCATAGTTGCTGTATCAATTTACCTTTCTACCAGCTGTGTAAAAGGGTTCCATTTTCTCTACACCCTGTCCAGCATTTATTGTTTGTAGATTTTTTGATGTTGGCCCTTCTGATGGTGTGAGGTGATACCTCATTGTAGTTTTGATTTGCATTTCTCTAGTAATGAGCGATATCGAGCATTTTTTCGTGTGTTTGTTAGCCATCTGTATGTCTTTGGAAAAATGTCTGTTTAGGTTTTCTCCCTCTTTTTGATTGGGTTGTTTGTTTTTCTGGTATTGAGCTACATGAGCTGCTTGCATATTTTGGAGATTAATCCTTTGTAAGTTGTTTCATTTGCTATTATTTCTTAAACATTTTCGAGTGTATATGTCAGTGAAATTAAGCACATTGATAATGTTGCTCCACTGTCACCATTCCCCGCCATAACTTCATCTTGCAGAACAGACTCTGCACCTGCTAAACAATAAGCCCCGTTCTCTCCTCCCCTCCACCCTTGGGAACCACCATCTACTTTGTGTCTCAGTGAATCTGACTGCTCCAGGTAACACGTGCGTGGAATCACAGTGTTTGTCCTTTTGTGATTGACTTCACTTAGCAGAATATTCTCAAGGTTCATACCTGTTGTAGCATGTCATGCAATTGATTTTTGTATGTTGATTCTATATCCTGCAGCTTTGGTGAACTCATTTATATAATTTCCTTTCCAATCTTAATGCCTTTTATTTCTTTTTCTTTTCTTTTTTTATTGGAGGATAATTGCTTTACAGTGTTGTGGTGGTCTCTGCCATACAGCAACTCAAATTTGTCATAATTTTATATATATATATATTCCCTTCCTCTTGAGCCTCCTCCCCCACTTATTTTTCTTGCCTTATTTTCCTAACTAGAACCTACGGGAAAATGTTGAATAGGAGTGGTAAAAGTGAACATCTTTGTCTTGTTTCATCTTAGAGAAAAAGCATTCAGTCTTAACCATTAAGAACAATGTGAACTATGGACTTTATCAAATTATTGAAGTTCCATTCTATTCCTGGTGTGAACATTTTTGTCTTATCTTGAAAGGGTGTTGGATTTTGTCAGATGCTTTTTCTGTATCTGTTGAGATCATGTTGTCTTATCCTTTGTTCTGTCAATGTTATATTACGTTGATTTTTGTATGTTAAACCAGCTTTGCATCCCTGGGATAAGTCTCACTTGGGCATAGCATATAGTTCCCATTATATGTTGCTAGATTCGATTTATTAGTCATCTGTTGAGGATTTTTGAGTTGGTGGTCACAAGGGTTATTGATCTGTAGTTTTTTCTCTTCTTGTGACATCTTAATGTCTTTTGATAGCTGGTGTGGTCTGGTCTGAAATCTGGAATCTTGAACTGTTTGCTTTGGCATCTGCCTCATTCTGAACTGTGCATTAATAATTGTTTCTATATATCCAGTGCCATTTTTCCTTTTTAATTTTTTTCCAGTTTTTAAAAACATTTTATTACTTTTCATTGCACTGGGTCTTGGTTGCTATGCTCAGGTTTTCTCTAGTTGCAGTGAGGAGGCTGCTGTCTAATTGTGCTGTGTGGGCGTCTCTGTTTGCAGAGCATGGGCTCTGGAGCACAGGCTCAGTAGTTGTAGCCCATTGGCTTATTTGCTTCAAGGCATGTGGGATCTTCACACACCAGGGCTTTAACCTGTGTCCCCTGCATTAGCAGGCGGATTCTTAACTTTTAGACCACCAGGGAAGTTACTTTTCCAGTTTTATTAAGGTATGATTAACAAAGTCGATTCCATTTTCTTTTCTCAGTTAGTACATACCTGTGTGTGTATGTTATTGAGATATAATTGACATCTGACTTTGTGCAAGTTTAATATGTACAACTTGCTGGTTTGAAATATTTATATACATGTTGACCCTCGAGAAATGTGAGTTTGAACTGTATGGTCCTGCTTATCTGTAAATTTTTTTTTCTTCACTAAATACATAGTACTGTATTACATGATCTGTGGTTGGTTGAACCTGTTGATGTGGAACTGTGGGTTTGAAGGGCCAACTGTAAAGTTACATGCAGCTTTCGACTGCATAGGGTCTGTGCCTGTAATCCCTGCCTTGTTCAGGGGTCTGCTGTATTCCAGCAGGATTACCACAGAAGTATTAGCTGGCATCTCTCTCAGGTCACATAATTATCATTTCTTTTTTGTGATGAGAACATCTAAAACCCAGTCTCTTGGCAACTTTGAAACATAAAACACAGTATCAATGGCAGTAATCACTATTCTGTGCATTAGATTTCCAGAATTTATTCCCCTTATTTGCAAATTTATTACTCCCTTTAGTTGGAAGTCCTGTTTAACAACATCTCAATTTTCCTATCCCCTGGTCACTAGTAACCACAAGTTTGGTTTTTTTGGAGTCCACATGTATGTGATAGTCATACAGTATTTGTCTTTCTCGAACTAATTTTAGCATAATGCCCTTAAGGTTCATATCCATGTTGTTGCAAATGGCAGAATTCTTTCTCAAGGCTGAATGATACTCCTTTGTATGTATATACAGCATCTTCATTCATTGATGGACTTAGGTGGTTTCTCTGTCTTGGTTATTGTGAATAAAGCTGCAGTAAACATAGCAGGTATCTTTTTTGATACCCTGTTTTCATTTCTCTTGAATATATATCCAGAAGTGAGATTGCTGGATCATTAGTAGTTGTCTTTTTAATTTTTTGAGGAACCTCCATACTGTTTTCCATAGTAGCTGCACCAGTTTACATTCCCACCAACAGTGTTCAGGGGTTCCCCTTTTCTCCGTGTCTCGCCAACACTTGTTACCGCTTGTCTTCCTGAAGTAAACCATTCCAGGAGGTGTGCTATTTCTGTTTTCTACTGTATGCGGTCTTGTCTTTGGTCACAGGCTTCCTTGTATACTAACATTAACTTAGTGCGGTGTTCTGTACCTAGTCCCTTGTGGCTGATGTTCAGTATACACTGACGTGCATCTCTTAAGCAGTTCCTCTGCATTACTTAATCTTCACAAGACACCTCTGAGGGAGGTAGCATTTAAGACCTCTTATAAACCAGATGGAGGCTTTAGAGAAATTAAACAAGTTGCTTATACAGGTCGGTAGTGGAGTTGACATTTAAACCCGCTTCTCTTTTAGGTTCAGAGCCAGAGCTCTTAACCACATGCTGTGCTGCCTAGGAAATGCTTGCTTGAATAGATTGGATTTAAACTGGTTCTTAAAGAAGTAGAATGTGGGTGGAAGAAAGAGTGGGAAGATTGCATGCGTGGTGGTGGATAGGTTTATAGTGTTAGTAAAAGCAGGAATTGGTATTTAATTGGAGTACCTGGTGCCGGGGGAGTACGGTGCAAGTAGAGCTGGTTTTTGTTCCCAGAGCAGTAATTAGTTCTATTTGGAAGAGTGAGATTAACATCTGAAATAATTAGAAAAAGAGTATTGTTTAATCAGAGGTCAAGAGTGAGTTTTGTATGAGTTGGAAGGAATTATGAAGGAACTAGTAATTAAATTAAGCCTCAAAAGAGGAGTGGATTTAGGAGAGTTGTTTAGCAAACCAGATTTTGGGTTGGGCTTTACCATTGTCTTGTGCTGTAATCCTTATAATCCTTTACTAGTATTATTTTATTGCTCAGATTATGAGGCCAGTAGAAACCCCCTTTCAAGCTCAGCTTCCTACTTCTTTAGGAGTTCCAAACTATGTATGATCTGGATCTTCATGGCTACCTCATCATATCCTATTTTTCTCTTCATTCTTAAAAGGAAGATATGCTGACTTTGAACTGTGCTTTATAGTTCAAAATCAAATGCAATATAGAAATATACAGTATTGCTGCTACTCTGACTTTTGTCCTCTTTTTCTCCACATATTTCTGTCACAAATATGTATTTTTATTAGTTTCTCTGTGTGTGTGCTTCTAGAATTCCTTTTTGCAAATACAAGCACATGGGGAAATGTATCTCCCCCCTACTTTCAACATGGAAGGTAGTATACTGAACATTTTTGTTCCCAGTTAACTGTATACCGTCCAGATCCTTTCATGTCACACACGGAGACCTTCTTACGTGTTTTATAGCAGCATTGTGTTGCATTTTGTGGATGTATCAATATTATTTAATGACTTGAGCTACTGCTTGTGACTGTAAACAAGCTTCTCTCGTGTTAGCTCATTGATTAGTACCTTCTCTGATACTTTTGTTCCCTAACCCCTTTTCTATTTCCAAATAAGTACTAGTCTTCCTTATGTTGGGCTTCCCTGGTGCCTCGGATGGTAAATAATAATCAGCCTGTAATGTAGGAGACCTGGTTTGTTCCCTGGGTTAGGAAGATCCCCTGGAGAAGGGAATGGCTGTCCACTCCAGTATTATTGCCTGGAGAATTTCATGGACAGAGGAGCCCGGTGGGCTGCAGTCAGTGGGGATCACAAGAGTCGAACACGACTGGGCGACTAACACTTTGCTTATTTTCAAAAACAAAAACTTCATTTTTATCCTGTATTTTTCATATCAAGGCTGCATTTTTGAAAATCTGATCACTCTTAATTCAGTTTCTGTCTCTACTGGCTGGTGAAATTATACAGCTTTGTAGGTTACCAGCAACTTCCTGTTGTGTGGTACTAGGCTGGCTTTGGTGATTAATTTAGATGTAGGAGTACAGAAGGAGGGAGAAAGGAAAGGCTGATGAGCAGATAGGGAAAGGCTGGGAGAAAACAGAGTAAGGGAAAAACAGAGTAAGGGAAAAAGTAGGTGAACAACATTTTTGGCAGAAGATGTGAAATTATTTTCATAACTAATTGGTAGCATACAGTTGGCTTCTGTGTGAAGATGACCTGCCTTACAGTGATTTGTGACTGATAGGCTAGTTGGGTGCTATGGAAAGTTCCCTCTATTTTCTATTTCCCTTGTGACTCAGCTGGTAATGCAATTGGGAGACCTGGGTTTGATCCCTGGGTTGTGGAGATCCCCTGAAAAAGGGAAAGGCTACCCACTGCAGTATTCTGACCTGGAGAATTCCATGGACTGTATATCCATGGGGTTGCAGAGTCGGATGTGACTAACTTTCACTTTTTATCACTTCTGTATTATCATTTCTAATAGCAGAGCTTCTATTTAGAAATTTTTGCTTTCTACAGTCTAGAGTTGTCATAAGCCTATCTCTCGTCAATCTTATTGATACTGTCAGCTGTTTCAGTTTCTTGTCATTACCTTGGATTTCTTCTTTGCTTTTCATTTCCACTTGCCACCATCATGGTTCAGGACATTGCACTTCTACTTGGATTACTGCAACAGTCTTTTCACCCTGTTCTGCAGGTTTGTTTGCTGCTTTTACCCAGTGCTTTTTCTCCCCTTTTCTCCCCCAGTCAGTACTGGCTCTGGATATTGCCGTGCTAGTAGGTCTCCGTGCTTTGCTGTGTCCATGCCCTTTTGTGCTTCCTTGCCTGAAAAAGCCCCTCTCTGGCTCTGTAGAAATCTTGACTTTTCTTTAAGACCCAGATCAACTTCTTACTTTTCCCTGAAGCTTTCCTTAGCTGTAACTGTAAGAGCTCATACGCATGTCTTGTTTTTCTAAACTTGCTTATAGCCTCTACCAGTTGATTTCTTGTTTCCATATTTCAGGCGTGTTCAGTTGTTGTTCCTACAAAATTATAGTTTAAAAATGATGAATTCTACTTGAGTTCTCCTAGTACACAGCAGACTGCTTGACTTACAGGAATCCCCAAGCACATCCTTACTGATTTATTGATTAAACATTGTGTGGGTTGTTAATTAATAATTTTGGATGGAGAGAGTCAGATCATCCAGGTACCTTGAAGGTCTGCTTCTTTGCTATGCTGTGGATATGCACTTTTTAAAACGGGATTTTCTTTTTGATTTTCTAACAAATGATATACACTGAACTGGACCTTGACTTTTTTTTTCAACTCAGTGGTGTGTCTTCGAGATCTTTCTGTAAAGCCATGTTTGTTGGGGGATCCCCAATGTCACCTTCAGTTTTAACAGTTCACTAGGAAGGCTCACAGGATTCAGCACATAGTCATTCTCATGGCTCTGAATCGTAAGAATGAAAGTATACAAAACAAAATCCGTAAAGGGAAAAGGCACAGTGGTCAAAATCCAGAGGAAACTAGGAGCAAGCTTCCAAGATTTCTGTCCCTGTGATGTCACACAGAATGTGGTTAATTTCTCTAGCATCAAATTATGACAACATGTGTTAAGTGTCTACCAGGAAAGCTCATTAGAAATTCAGTGCGTAGGGTTATTTTTTAGGGGCTGATTGTGTAGGTACCATCTACAGCCAGCCCCTTAAAAAAAGTCATGGGGTTGCAAAGAGTCAGACACGACTGACGACTGAGCAACAATACTGAACAACAATTGTAGGTACCTTCTGCCTAATATGTACCAAAATTCCCAACCGCCAAAAACAAGGTAGGCTTTTAGCAAAACTGTGTTGCTTGTATGTTGATTTGGGATTGGTGGGAACCTCCCTGAAATGCAAGTACCTTGACCCCAGTCAGGAGCTAGTCTTGCAGTCCTTTCTCAGGATAGTGGTCTCAACCTGCTGTGCTGATCATAACTCTTTCCTGCACACCATAGAAGTCTGTAACTCCCCTCCTGTAAAAAACAAAACAAAACTAATGTGTAATGTTTCATGATTTGAGTACATTATGGTTTAACTTTTCCCTGTTGATTGGTTTTTAGTCTATTTTGGTCTATTTTGCAGTATCTATTTTGGTACATTTTCTTTTGTAGAGGCTTCTATTGAAATTGATCAGTGACATTTAAAAATTTACTATTAACAGATCCTTCCAAGTTGTTCATCAGAGGTCCTTGCTAGTTCATGTCCAACAGCAGTTTACAGGAGTATCCTTTGGAAGTGATTGCTTTGAATGATATTCATGTTGGGAATGAAGGGAAAGCTGACAATCAGGAAGAATCAGGAAGAGCAGGTCCAGGAAGGGCCTTGTGGATCCCAGACTTGCTGCCATTAAGGACACTTGTCTTGCCCTTTGTCTTCCCAAGATTCTTGGTTCAGAGACTCATCTCCTTTTATCTGTCCTAATCTCCCACCTTGCTGCCTTACTCATTCGAGTGGAGGCTTGTAATTGTTTTTGTCTTTTATTATGGAAATTTTCAAACATACACAAAAGTAGAACAGAATAAAGAGCTTTCTGTACCCATTACCCAGTTTCAGCAGTTGTCATCATTTTGTCAATCTTGTTTCATTTTTTTCTCTTTTCCTATTTTTGGGAGGATGGTGTGCAGCCTAGAGTAGTGAAAGCAAATCCTAGACACGGTGTTTTAAAAAGCATTCATTTTTGGTACTAATTTACAAAAATAGTGCATGTGTACCATAATATTTTAAATAGGGGTTTTCTTTTTAAAAACTTAACAATTCCTTTAAATAGTGGTTCAGTTGTGAGGTTCCTCTGATGTTCCTAGTTCAGGAGGGTATACAAAACAAATAGACAACTTTTAAAAAATATGAGCTAACACTGTTCACAGTTTTACAAATTCTTTTTTTCATTTAACAATGTTAAGGACATTCCTTCAAATCAACAGACAGGTCAACTTATTTTCAGTGCAAATATGCTATGCTATTATAGAGCCATTTCTTTACTGATGGACATTTCAGTTTTCCGGTCATATACGTATGGCCTTGTGTACCAGTGCTTTATCACTGTAAGATAACTTCTGAAGCATGGGATGGCTGGTTAGATTATGTGTAACTTTATTTATTTATTGGCTGCACCCCATGGCATGGAGGATCTTACTTCCCCCAAGTGGGGATTGAACCGTGACTCTTGCAGTGAAAGCTCGAATTCTTAACCACTGGAAGGACCATTGGGGAAGTCTAAGATTATGTGTAATTTTAATTATTAAAACTGTTACCACAATATTCTGCAAAAGGCTATAGTAATTTCTGCATTAATATAAGAGAGAGCCTCTTAATTTCTCATTTTTGCCAACACTGGATATTATTATCCCTGATCATTTTTACCAGTGAAATTAGTATGGGGTTTTTTTTGCCTTTATTAGAAAGAAAACCCAGCAGTTTATTTTGGAAAAAATGTATTGAGTTGGCTTTATACTAGGAAACGCAAAGCTTGGTTCAATACTAGAAGATCGATCGACAGAGTTAATCATATCAGTGATCAAGAGTCAGAAATTCTATAACCATTTCAGTAGAGACAGAAAAGAATTTTAACAGAATATAGCATGCACTCATGACTGGATCTCCCAGCAAACCAGAAACAGAGAACAGCCTTTTACTGTTTAAATATTGAAATTTAATACTAATCTGGAAAACTTTTAATATTTAAGTTTTTGAATACTTACTCACATTGCTGAGAAACTTAAAATATTGAATGAAAAGGTTTATATGTTGAGAGCTCCCTTCCCCCATATGCCTAGTTCCTTCTGCCCCCTCCCCCCAGTTACTGTTGGTTTCTTAGGTGTTCTTTTAGAGTCATTTTATACACATACAGGCGAATATGAATACATAGCCTCTCTTGTACTGTCAGGCAACTTGAATTTTTCATGAGTGGTTTTTAAAGGGCAAGCATTATTTCTCACTTCTGAAAGCTTTTTAGCTACCTTCATGTTTCTCTCTCTAAAAAAAGAAAAAACCTTGAACTCCTCAAACATGGACCGTTTAGCTCTTCACTAGTTGTTTCTCCCACATTGCCCTCCCACAAACATTCACAAAATAAAAAATACTAAAATTGCTGTCTTAAATATCACCAGTGTTTGGTCCCCTCTTGTTAAAACCAGTGGCTGTTCGGTCTTTGTCATTGAATCTTTGGCTGTTCTTACTCCTGATTATACTTGCATGGTGTTTGGAACTCCAGTATTTTGAGTTTCCTGTAGTATGGGGTTGGCCCAAAAGTTCGTTCGGTTTCCTATACAGTGGTTCTAATAGCTCTTAATTGTCTTTAACTTCATTGGAAACAGTTTTGTAAGACTCTGTTGTGACAGCTGTCCTATCAATGTGCATTTTTTAAAAAAGACTTATCAACATTGGTGAGTTTTGTGTAGCCATTTTAATATTGAAGATGGAAGAAAATGCAATGCTTTTAGCATATTATAGTTTATTATTTCAAGAAAGGTAAAAAACTGAAATGCAAAAAAGATTTGTGCGGTGCATGGAGAAGGTGCTGTGCTTGATCTAATGTATCAAGAGTGGTTTGTAAAGTTTCTCATGCTGGAAATTTGTCACTGGACGACGCTCCACACTCCAGTACTGGTTGAAGTTGATGGTGATCAAATCAAGAAATTGAGAGCAGTCAGTGCTATAACCATGTGGGAGATAACCAATATACTCAAAATATCCATATCAAGCATTGAAAATCATTCCCACCACCTTGACTGTGTTAATCATTTGATGTTTGGATTCTACACAAGTTAAGTGAAAAAAACCTTGACCATATTTCTGCGTGTGGTTCTTTACTTAAGACGTAATGAAAATGTCCTGTTTTTAAAAGAAATTGTGGTGGGCGATGAAAAGTGGATACTGTACAATAATGTGGAATGGAAGAGATCATTGGGTAAGCAAAATGAACCACCACCAGCCACACCAAAGGCTGGTCTTCATCCAGAGAAGGTGATTTGTTTATGGCGGGATTGGAAAGGAGTCCTCTATTATGAGCTCCTTTCGGAAAACCAAGCAATTAATTCCAACAAGTGCTGCTCCCAGTTGTTGTTTTAGTCATTAAGTCATGTCTCTCTTGCAGCTTCATGGATGGTTGCCCGCCAGGGTCCTCTGTCCTGAACATGGGATTTTCCAGGCAAGAATACTGGAGCAGGTTGTCCTTTTCTTCAGGGAATCTTTCCAACCCAGTGATTGAACCTGCATCTCCTGCATTGGCAGGCAGATTTTTTATCTCTGAGCCATCAGGGAAGCCTAACTGCTCCCACTTAGACTAACTGAAAGGAGCTTTTGACAAAAAGTGTGCAGAATTAGTCAACAGAAAACCCAGAATCTTCCATTAGGGTAACACAAGACCACATGTTTCTTTGATAACCAGGTACAACTTGTCTGGAAAGTTCTGACTCATCCGCCATATTCACCAGACATTGCACCTTCAAGTTCCTTTTATTTTGGTCTTTACAAAATTCTCTTTATGAAAAAAGTTTCACTTCCCTGGAAGACTGTGAAAGGCACCTGGAACAGTTCTTTGCTCAAAAAGAAGAAAAGTTTTGGGAAGATGGGATTATGAAGTTGCCTTGAAAAATGGCAGAAAGTAGTGGAACAAAATAGTAAATACACTGGTCAGTAAAATTCTTGGTGAAATGAAAAATGTGTCTTTTACTTAAAAACTGAAGGAACTTTTTGACCAACCCAATACATTCTTCTTGAAGTGTTCTTACAAAAGGTGGAAGGAAATAAAAGAATTGTGTATGCACACAGTCTGAAGAAAAAAGTGAGATGTTGTCTCACTTAACTCATTTAAAGGAAACTGTTGCTTCTGAAAAGAGTGCTGGTACTTGACTTTGAGAAGTATTAGGGTGTAGGGGCGGAGAAGGCAATGGCACCCCACTCCAGTACTCTTGCCTGGAAAATCCCATGGATGGAGGAGCCTGGTAGGCTGCAGTCCATGGGGTCGCTAAGAGTCGGGCATGACTGAGCGACTTCCCTTTCACTTTTCACTTTCACCCATTGGAGAAGGAAGTGGCAACCCACTCCAGTGTTCTTGCCTGGAGAATCCCAGGGACAGAGGAGCCTGGTGGGCTGCTGTCTATGGGGTCGCACAGAGTCAGACACGACTGAAGTGACTTAGCAGCAGCAGCAGGGTGTAGGGGAAAGGGAAGACCATGGCTTTGAGAACCTAGATTGGAATCCTGACCCCACTCCATACTAGCTGTATGACCTTGGACAAGTCCCTTAACCTTTCTGAGCTTCAATTTCTTCATCTATAGAAGGGAAATCCCTAACATTTAAAAAAAGTGACAGATGGGAAAATATCCATAAAGTGCCCAGCATAGTCACTGTAGCGTTCTAATCACTCAGGCTTGTTCTCATTTCTAGACCCAGAACTTGCATTTTGAGATGCCCTGCTGCTAACTTTTAAGGGGAGAATGATTTTGCCAACTGGACTGTTCTCTTTGTGGAGTGCATATCAAATATGATGGACAGTGTAGACCTATCAAATGCATCAGCTCTTATTCCTTTTGATAAATAAGGTGAACATATTGAATGAATTTCTGTTAGCATTTAAATTCTGGGAGTCAGTCTTTGGGCACAGGTGGTTGTGGGCGCGTGTGTGTGTGTGTTTTTTCCAGTTGGCTTTCTGAAGGAGATGTGGGGAAAGTAGGGTTAGTTGGTTGTAATGACAGTTTTGAAGAGAACTTTTGTTTTTCATATGCTTCTGGTGTAATATTTTCATGAGGAAAAATGGTTCATCTTTTAAGTACTAAAGAGGTCATTTTTGGTCTGCAAAACACTTGCTAATGTCATCAAAAGGTCTTCAAAATGAAGTTTGAGAAGGATGAAAAAAATTCCAGGTAAATAGTAAAGGAGCATCCTATAGAGTAAAATTACAGAACAAGGACTTCTCTACAATTCACAGGCAAACACAAAGAGCAAATGCTAACGATTCCTGATGTTTCTGCATAAGTGACCCTAAATATCTTAAAAGTTGAATGAATACAGTCTTCGAGATATCACTGAGAACTGGTGAGAAGGGTTCCTGACTAGGCATTGAGTGCTTACTCAAATGTGTTAAGAAAGCATTCTTCACTGAAGCCTGATAAAAAGGTGATGAAACTGATGCACATGGTAATTTATCCCCAGTTTCTTGTTAGTGCTGAAAGAGTTTACGTCTGTAGAGCTAGTAAACAGCTTTGGTTGAGTAACATGCAGTGATGTAATTTATTTGCCTTTGTTTACTACAATGCTTGTTGTTCTCTTATGCTGTAGCTATCTCAGGCCTTGACTTCTAGGACTATAGTGTGCAAGCTTGCTCACTTCCATTGCCTCCCTGACATAGAATGCTACAGAGGGAATCATGGTTACACCTGGCTTGATCAGCCACAGGACAGTGCTACTTTGAACAAAGTGAAATGAATGACAGCAACAGTTATCATCCTCTTCTTCCAACTTCTGATTTTAGCAGTTGTAAGCTTAGCTTTACTAAATTATCATCAGTTTTACATAATGTCACTCTTTGTTTTTCGCCGACTCCCTAAGCTTAAGTTTTGGGTAATCTCAGTGTGCGTGTACCTGTAGCACCCCTTCTAGTCTCTTATGTATTTGTCTGTGTTTTCTCATTTTATCTTCTACTGCATCCCCACTGCCATATGCATTCCAGCCTTAATGAATTATTTTACAGTTTTCCAAGTGTCTAGTTCCTGTTCCTTGAACCATCTCTGCCTGGTATTGATAATGACCCCTCTGGAAATTTTCCTCAAGGGCAGAATTAGGTACTTTTCCTTTGTGTGTTAATTTTCTTTAGGTGTCTTGTGATTTTTGGTTGTCTGTTGATACTATGAATGAAGATTTAGGTTCTAGACACTAGAGTAATTAATGTAGGTAACGAGTATGTTTCCTCCAATTTTGTGTAGATTTCATTACCCAGGAGCCCTGTACATTGAAAGGGCTGGAGGAGTGTTGATGGGGAGCCCTGTATGTATGAAGGGTGTTGACTCTCGGGCTTTACTTCAGTGTTTTTTTTTTGGTTATAGGCTGAATTTGAATGCGTTTGCTACCTGTGGCTGTGTAGCCATCCAGGAATGCAGACTCAATGGGAGTTGTTGAATGGTTGGGGCCTTTCTATTCCTTATGCAGTCTTTACTCCATGCTTGTTTGTGCTCAGCCAGCTCTAATCTTGGAGCCTCTCTGGAGCTGCACCAGAGGATGGCACATACAGCCATTTAAGACTTCTCTGTGTTTATTCTTAGATTGTAGCTTCCTTTGCTCTTGTTTATTCATCAGCTGTGAATAGATTTACTACCTTTTCTCCTATCATTTTGGTGAGTGAGAGCAGAAAAGAGGAGACAAACACAGTTGCCCGTTCATCTTGAAATCCTGAGCCGGGAGTTCTATTGCCAATGAACATTTCTGATTTTCAGAACTGAAACAAACTTGTATTAGTGCATTATGGATTGTTTCCCAAGTGTTGATAGAATAGTTTTGAATGTTTATAAGATATGAAATTAGTATAATGTTAAAATACAAGTCATCTTTTTATGAATAAGTTGTGTTCTAAAAATAGGTATAAAAACAGAAAGAAACTCACAGACTTAGAACTTATGGTTGCCAGAGGGGAAGGGATGGTTAGACATTTGGGAAGGCCATGCACACATTGCTGTATTCAAAATAGATAATGAACAAGGACCTACTGTATAGCACATGGAACTCTGCTCCATGTTATGTGGCAGCCTGGATGGGAGGGGAGTTTGGGGGAGAACGGATAAGTGTATATGTATGGCTGAGTCCCTTCACTGTTCACCTGAAACTACCACAACCTTGTTCATTGGCTGTACCCCAATACAAAACTAAAAGTTTAAAGTTTGGGGAAAAAAGAAGTATAAAGCTTTTTAGAGCAAGGAAAGCTGAAAATACGCCAGATACTGGTCTGGAGAGGGTTGGATGGAGGGGTGGTTCCAGGCGTTGCCATTAGCTACTGAAACAAGATAACTCTGCTCATGAGATGTTGTTTACATTCTAGAATTGGAGGGAGTTGTTTGTTTGCCAATGTAAAATTTGCTAACTTTAAGTTATCTTCCTTACTATAACATTAAAGCTCTACTATTTGTTACTTACTAAGGAAAAGTACTGTTCAGTGGCTGTATACTTAGATTGAGGTTTAAAGTTGTGTTTTATATTAATGAATATGGTAAATGAATAATTTGCCATATCTTCTAATAAGAGTGAAAATGAATCTATATGCAACATTACTGTTATTCATTCATTTTGGGAAAGTTAATTGCAACTGTGTGGTTCAGGGATTTAGTGCAAGAAGAAGAACAGTTGATGGAAGAAAAGAAAAAGAAAAAAGACGACAAGAAAAAGAAGGAAGCTGCTCAAAAGAAGGTAGTATATGTATAAACTAATTATTTATATTAAGCAAATATAGTTTTAAAAAGAAATTACTCTTATTGGATTACTTAAAGCATTTGATTTAATATTTTAACTTCAGTGGTGTTTCATTTTAATATTTAATGTCTTTACTATTTAATGCATAAATAGTAATGTGTGTATAATTTAATGCATAGTTATTTGATCTTTCCAATAATTTTTTTCAAAGGTAAGTCCTTTCATAGGTCTTTATTTTTCAATTAGGTGTTCCTGGTTTTCATGATACTTACCATCATTTTATAGTGAGAAGAGCATGGAATTTGTAGCTTTCTAGAGAGGAGTTGAAGTCTGGCTCTCCCACATAGCATACAGAAGGTTGTGGCCTTCAACTTTATTTAGCTTCTCTGGCCTTAGTTTCCTTATGTTTTGTAAAATGAGAGTTGAATTAAATAAGATGATGTAATACATACACATAATAGGAAATAATAATGGAAGTAGTAATAAATATAATAGGAAATAGTGTCAGTTTTCTTTTCCCTGTTTATTTAGTACCTAGGCTCATTTTTTTTTAATGTGCAGGTTTTGTTAGGGTATATATGTATGTTTTTTACTTTAAAATTTATTTTTATTATAATATATTGATTTTACATACAGTAAAATTTTCACTTCTTGGTGTACAGTTCTGTGTTGTGAAGCATGCTTAGAGTCGTATCATCACCACTGTCATAATCAAGAAACATAAGTTTCATTACCTAAAAGAGTTTCTTATGGTATCCTTCTGTAATCAAAGGATATTTAAAAATAAGCCTAAGACATAATTAATTGCTGCAAAAAAAATCTTTAGCCAGTACATTAATTAAAAACTATAATCAAAGCAACACAAATTGCAGAAAAATAAAAGATGGCTGTAAAGATTTTTACAAATTAATAGTAGAGGCTGATGACAGTTAACTGAGCTGGGCATTCGTCTCCTACCATATCGTTTCAAGGACCTTAAAAACGTTTTTAAAGACCCAAGAAGATACTATTCCATTTTTGTATTCTAATGAAAAGTTATGACTTTAATTTTTAAATAAATACCTTTTGTAGTAGGAACTGGATTTAGACTATAGTAACAGAATTACCTCCCCATTATTTAGTAGGGAAAAACTCAGGCACCGAACTATGGCAGGTAGGGAGCTACTGAAGCACAGAGAGAAGTGTTTAATTCAGCCTGAAATGGGGTAGAGAGACAGGGGATTTTTCTTAGAATAGAAATGAACCAAGTGAATGAGGAGCAGAATGGAAAAGGGTTCCAGCAGTAACTGAGAATTAAGTGTCCATAGCTTGTATGGGTTAAAGTATGGGTTTTGATTGAAAGGGGTGGTAGGAAAGAAGCCAAGCGTAGAAATGTCAGGGGACGAGACTGGAGAGGCTGGTCATAGCTGTTGGCACTTCCCTCATTTTGACCATTGGGTGACCAAAGACGTTTTAGTAGAGTGACATAAAATTTTCCATTTTAGAACTGTATTTAGAGCCTTGACCGAGTGTAGAATTGGGTTGGGTAGAAACTAGAGACTGTGATAATAGTGAAGGGACTATTAAAAGCATCCATAAAATTTGTTTAAAGGATATGAAGGAGGAGTAATTTAGATTGACCCTTAGGTTCTAGATTGAATGGCTAAATACATCTTGAAAGTGAAAGTTAAGTTGCTCAGTCGAGTCTGACTCTTTGTGACCCCATGGACTGTAGCCTACCACGCTCGTCCATCCATGGGATTTTCCAGGCAAGAGTACTGGAGTGGGTTGCCATTTCCTTTTCCAGAGGATCTTCCCGACCCAGGGATCTACCTGCTTTCCCGCAGATGCTTTACCGTCTGAGCCACCAGGGAATCTTAGGAGAAGTTTAACCAGGTTGGGGGATACACAGAAAGGGGAAAAGAAATATAATTCAGTTGTGGACTGCAGAGTTTGGGTTACGCTGAAGCCAGTAAACTGGAGAAGGAGAGAGTACAGAGCACTGAGGATGAGTAAGTGATGAGATGAGTTGACTTAATAGGTGACCCTTATTGTTAGCCTTTGGTTACCCAGGAATGAGGGGGAAAGATGCATTGGTTGTTGGTAGGTAAGGTTTGGGATGGGTCCTAGTATACAGAGTTTTGGCATTGGTGATGCCTTAGGCCTCTGTCAGAGGCCTGTTGGTATAGGACGGTTTTTGCAGTTGATCAGTCTTTGCTCAGGATTTGTTATGAAAAAAGTTGTATCTCTTTAAGTCTAAAGTCGGGAGGAAGGCTTATCATACTCTTGTTTGAAGGCCAATTACTTAATGAAAAGAGAGTCTTAAGAAACTTGAGATTTATTGAGAAAGATGTTAGGGTGCACTTTGTGTAGAATCATTAGTTTGTCAGGCATCTGAGTAATGGCATTAGGCCATATTGATCCCTGCTTCTAGAGTTCAATATTTAGCTGGTAAGTTTAGGATGTATGCGAAACGACAAGAGAAGAGGCCTTATTGTATAATGAAACATGTTAATTTGGAATTGACTGTAATTACTGAGGAAATTCTAAGAAAGGGAGGAGTTACTCAAATGATTTCTTTAAATATCCTGTTTTTTGTTTTTTTTTTAAATTAAGGAATAGTTGACATACAGCATTTTAGTGTATGCTAAGTCACTTCAGTCATGTTTGACTCTTACGACCCCATGGACTGTAGCCCACCAAATTCTCCTGTCCATGGAATTCTCCAGGCATGAATGCTGGAGTAGGCTGCCCTCTCCTCCTCCAGGAGACCTTTCTGAGCGAGGGGTGGAGCCCGAGTCTCTTACGTCCCCTGCGTTGGCTGGTGGGCTCTTTGCCACTAGCGCCGCTTGGTAACTTGTGGTGGTTCATGATTACAGCGTAAGGATTCAGTGTTTGTGTCTGTTGTGCAGTGATCACCGTAAGAAATCTAGCTAATCATATTTTTTTCTTGTAAGGAGAACTTTTAAGATTTTAAATACTATATTTTTAAAATTTGTAATGTGAGTATAATTTTAAAGTTGTCACATATTTAAGTAATGACTAGTCGTTGAAGTTTACCTTTCCATTCTTCATCACCAAATCTGAATCACCAAGTCAGTGTCTTTAACGCACGAATGATGATTTTTGTGACATTTGGCCTCTCACAAAATCTGAAGCGACAGTTCTTCATACCGCTCCATCTCTGCCTCACAGTACGGTTCATCTCTCACCCCAGCTGTGTCCCAATGAAACCATCATCAGAGGCTTAGAGATGTGAAGAAGGCTTTTTTCTCTTTCATCAGATCTTCAGCTTTGATAGGGTATTGCTATGTATTCTGTATACACAGTAGTATCTAGGGATTGAACATAATATAAAGAATATTTAATACTGCTAATAAATGTTAAGCTTAGTAGACTAAACTGACCCTGTAAATAGGACTGTCTCTGAATTCCACATAACTGGCTTACAACTGAATTTGAATACAACCCATTGGTAAAATGAGGACAGCTGGTGTTTCTGTAGGCTGTTACCAAATAGCTCTTTAAAAACAAAACAAAAGGGAAAATCTCCCAAGTTGGCACACTTACAGCCCATATGAAAGATCGTGAGTCACAGGAATTCTACGTTTCCTTAAGCTTGTCTTTGGCTGTAGTAGGAGCTGGCAGGTGTATCCAGGTAGATGACAGACATCTCCATAAGTCAGGGAGACGAGCCCATTTGTGTAAGTGTTGAAAACACGAATTCACCATGGTAAAAACAATCTGTCTGTTTTACGTAATCTGTGTACACTTTTTTTTAAAAGACTACGTATTTTTGTTTCTGAAAAAAAGATTTCAGATACTATCTGTTTTAATTCAGTGAGTTTATGTGTAAGGAACCACAAGCATTAAAATGAGTTAAGTGTCACCATCAGAGTGATGGAACAGGAATAGAATTGAAATCTTCTGTTTCCCCCAGCTGGTGGTTTTCCAAAACTCGGTGCCATGGCTTTATCCTTTTAGTACAGAACATTATCTTGTACTTTTATTTTTTACCAACCAAAGGTGAACTTTAAAGCTGGAAATAATATGATAGTTTTTATAAGGTATTTAATAAATCTTTATGCCATGAATACAGAAAACAGATTTAACAATTCCTAATTGCCACTATGGCAATTTAAATTTAAAAGAAATTCAAATTCAGACCTCAAGTTAGTTTCTATTTTAAATGAAAAACTAGATAACATAATTCCTTACATAAACAATCAGACAAAGCTCACTATACTATTTATACTATGATAGTTTTTCTAATTTTGTCTATTCATTATCAATTTAAATGTTTTAAATTCCTCTATAAAATTTGTTTACACAAAATTGCATGGTTTTTATTATATTTCAGTCCCAGTACATCTCTAATTAATAACAAATCAATGACCAGATTTTTTTTTAAGCCTTCTATTTCACATCAAAGAATTATGGCTATTTGCTTATCTTCTGATTCTAGGCTCAGAAAATAATTTGCTACAGCACAGGAATGTAGTTTCTGTACTTAAGAAAAGGGCAATAATAGTAGCAGTAGGTTGCTAGTATGAATTTCTCTCGTTTCTGGTTTTAGAAGAAATTTCTAGCAGGAATCTTGAGGGAAATGTGAGAAGGAAAAAGGAGGATGAGAAACAGGTTAATTATAGAGGGATAATTTAGTACCAACTTTACTTTAAACATGTAATTATAGTTCCTAGAAAGCATATAATGGTTGAGGGTTGGAGGAGAGAAGCACCAAGACAAATTGGGATGTTTTGGTTGAGAATGTGTAAAAGTCAGTATTCATGAGTATTTTTGTTACTGTGTTAAAAGCTTGAAGGGATTTTTATAAAAGGCTTTGTGGATTTAATGTACTCATTTTGAGTTTAAATGAGACGAATTTCATTCCTCTTCTTTGGAAATTTTAGTATATACTAGTCATGTCTCCCAAAGGTCATTTTGTTCTGAGACTGGGAATCTTACCTGGCACTGTTAAGACATTTTAGGTGATTTGAAAGAGGGGGAAAAAGCAAGACCTGGGAGCTGGGAGTGATTTTGAGTCAGATCCCTTCCAAGTGTGAGAGCATGGAGCCAGAGCCAGAGCATGGGCGAGTAGGGCCGACGGTAGCCACACTTGGTCCTATTTATTGAATGCTTTCTGTACGCTTGGCGCTGCCCCACGTGCTCGCTCGCTCTCTTTTCCCCCCTAAGCTCTTTATATGAGTTCAATCCTTTTAGCCTAACAACAAGTCTGAGGTAGGTGTTTTTGTTCCTGTCTTATAGATGAGGAAACCAAGCTTTAGAGAAGGTAACTAATTTTGACCATGGTTACACTGTTCATGGTGAAGCCAGGAGTGACAACGAGGCAACTGGGCTTCAGACCCCGAGTCCTTAACCACTGAGGCGCACGTAAGGGTCGAGGAGCTGAGGCAAGTGGTGCAGAGCCTGACAGAAACAAAGCAGCCGGCACGGACCTGGCATGTCTGCCCCTTGTCTTCCCTGATAAACTGAGACAGTGGTGCTAATTGCTTGTGGAATCGAAGCTCAGGTTTTTGTTTTTGTTTTTTAAGAAAACAATATTCAAAATAGAAATACTTTTGCTTCTCAGTTTGCTGAATCGTTTAGTTCTGTTGTACAAGATCCACAATGATACTTCGCGTTTGAATAGTATTATTTATCCAGAAAAGATTTATATTTTATTTGAGCCTCATGAGAGCCCTGGAAAGGTAAGCAGTACAGTTTTTTTTTTTTTCCCTCATCCATTTGAGGGATTAGGAAACTGAGACCTAGACAGTTTAAATGACAAGGTCATTTCAAAATAAAAACAAATTATTGAAGTTAATTTTAATATATATTATGTAACCCAATATATCCAAAATATTGCTGTTTTAACTTGTAATCAGTATAAAATACTATCAACAGGATAATTTACCTTTTTAAAAAATGCTCACACTAACTCTATCTCAGTGGTCAGTAACCACATGGGGATAGTCGCCTCATTTTGAGCACTGCAGACAAATACTCTTAAATAAATCGCTGACCCCCACTTGGAAAATTAATATACAGAGTACCTGAACCAACTCAGCACAAAAACCTGTTTGAATCACTCCATTTGCTTCTCATCAGGAGCTCTTGGGTTCTGGTAACTAACATTCTTTCACTGTATTAGTTGGTGTTCGATGGGCAGACTCCTTTGAGTGTCTCCTTGGTGCTGTTGTCCTTGAATGAGGTTAACCACTGTTTTCAAGCAGTGTGGAGGATTTTTTCCCCAAAGGAGCTGGCATAGTAGATACCCTTTACATTGTAAGGCCTGGAAGAGCAGTATTGTATGTCTTGAGATTTAGTAATATGGTCATGGTTTCTATGTACTGTAGCCTCGTTTCCTTTGGAAATAAACTGGAAGAAACCAGGAGAGTTAAAAAGACAGAGAAATCCCCACAGAACAGCACACTATGTCTATTTTCAATGCAGAATAATTTCTGTATCGATTTTTTTGTTTCAGAAAATTGTTATCTTATTGTTTGGCATGATATTTATAATACTTGAAAGTATTCACGTATTGAGTTCTATTTTTCTACTGCCAGATTTTAAAAACAATTTCTCCCAGAAATAAATTAAGTGTTCAAGCTAATTGACTGGTCTTTTGCCATTGTCCTTCCATCAATTTTTTTTTTCTTTTAAATTTTAAATCCATATAAAGTAAAGATGGGCCTCCATTATTTTACTTGTTGCTAGTGCTCTAAACTTGGTAAAGCATTTAAGTGCTTGGATTTAACCTCTGCCTTTCTGAGCAAAGGTTCATGTTTAGTATGGCTTCAGTATTATAGTAATTGCCATACAGTGTTTTACCATGTAGTTCCATAATGATATAATTTTTAAAATGGTGTTTTTGCCAACAGTTTACTATGATTAAGCAAAATGATTTATCCTGTCCCATGACAGTTTAATAAAAAGGCTTATCTTCATTTAGAAACAATTTCTGATTATTCAGTAACTAATTATTCAGTTTTCCCTCACCTCCCTGCCTATCTGCCTATCCTTGTATCTTTTTTTTTTTTTTCTTTAAGGATTCCCACGCAGTTGGGCATAATCAAAAAGCTGATTTTCACTTGTGGCCTTTGTAATCAGTTCTTATCAAGGCCCTTGAAGTTTGAGCCAGGCACCTTCAGGCAGTCCTGCTGTGCTCAAGCCCCTCTCCTTAACGTATCAGACACAGTGCAAGTAATGGCAGGCATGCCCATAGCAGTTTAGCTTCAGAACACAGTCATTTGAATTGAATTGTCAGATGTGTCAGAAGAGACAAATATGTTTCAAAATTTTTCCCACCCCAAAATACCTAAATGTTAGCTATGTTTAACTGCAGCAGCCTAACTTCCAGAAGTTAAATTTGTTACTAGTTTGGCCAAAGAAGTTATATGCAGCTTTCTTCCAGAAAACATGATTTATCTTTTATCTTTGAAATAAGAAAATTTGAAGCCTTTTAAACATGCAGAAGGTAAAGAAGACAGTTATATAAAAATAATTTTAAAACTAAACGATGAGAGAAGTGCAGTTCCATTTTTTATTATATACTGTCATACAATGGTGTCTTCTCCACTTTGTGCCTAAAACATTTCAACAATTTTTTTAAATTAATAAACATTGTGTCAGGGACAATGGGGCACATCTATGGGAAAAGCATGCTTTCTTTGCATATCTTTTCCTATGCCGTTCATCTAAATGATGGATTCCTTATTTAATAAAAGTGTATATGTCTTATGTAATAGTAATGTATGAGCATTTTATCATAACAGTCCATTTCTTTCAGTTTCATATTTACATTGTTTTTTGTTTGTTTGTTTTTATTTTAGGCCACTGAACAAAAAATCAAAGGTACGTTGTTTAAAGCTATTTTTTATTATTTTTTTTCATGAAAGCAAGGTTGTTGATATGCATTTTTGTTCCTCTCCAGGATGGGAGAGAGAAGAGCGTGAAAGGAACAGAGGGGTGGGGGCAGACTTCTGCAGTGACATCACCTTGGAGTCACCTTTGGGGAATTTATGGTTTATTGTAGTATATATTACCACTTTAAAAATACCGTCTCAAGACCTACCTTACAACTATCTCTTTAATCACCATTCCCTAACATACTCCCTTGATATGAGTGTTTGAACACACATACCTTTCCTTTACTCTTCTAAAAGTCGTCTTGTCTGGAGCTACCTCTAGGACTTTATTCCTTGTTCTCTGTATACTGTTGTCTCCCACTCCTTCCTGTAGGCAGACAGTGACATCCATTCTGTGTTATCACTGAGAATATTAGATTGCTAGCCTTATGGTCAAATTGAACAGCCCCTAGTACATGCCAAGCAAAAGACTTACGGGTGGTGAGGAAACAGGAACCTGACTCCTCTCAGATCCTGAATCAGAATTTCTTCACCCTCCCAGAAATTAGTGAAAGGTGTATGGCTGTCTGATGCTGAACTTATTGGCCTAAAGATTGTGAATTTTTACTTAAGCTATATCAAAAGTATAATCTCTGCATTTGACTGATACCTGCAGTCAGAACTGCCTGTTTCTATTAGAGGTCAGGTGTTGGTTAAGGTCACATTTTTAGATGCAGTTGTTTGAGAGGGAACAGGAACAGTTAAGGAAGACCTTTTTTGAGGTTGTGAGTCTTAAAAAATGAGATAGCCAGTCAAGGAAAATAATGAAATGGCAGAGGGATCAGTGTGATTGAAGATTCAGAGATAAGAAATAATGTGATGTTAATGTGTACTAGTGGTATTCCAAGAGCATTAAGTACCCAGTGATAAGTGGGCAAGGTTAAAGGATTTTTCTGAAGGAGGTTGGTAGGGGCCAAAGAGGGCCTTATATGCTAAATGTACTAAAGAAACCCCTGGAGGAAGAGCTTAAGAAGAGCGTGACATCATCATTTGTTTTTTCATTCTTCTTGTAAATCTGTCAGTCACTTACATGGAAAGTTTGGTTGAAATATGGGCAGGGATTTGAAAGATGGTGCCGACAGAAGACACTGGGCAGAAGAGGCAGGTGAGCAAGAAGAGGGAATATTCAGAGAATGAGTGTAGGAATGTTAAAGGGAGACGGCAGAATATAGGCACGGAGGTGGGGGGAACCGGAAGACTTGGTGCTGATTTTTACATGTAAAGGTCATGATCATAAGCTATGCTTTAGGAATATTCTTTGTCAGTTGTGTCTAGTGTCACCAAAGAGGGAAGAGAAGGAATAGAGAGAGTGATGGGGATTTGAACTGAGGTCTTGACAGTAGAGGTAGGGGATGGGTGACAGAGGTGTAAGACGTGAATGGTAGCATTGGTAACTGGTGAGAGCAGAAGAGAACCCGAAGGTGATATTGTGGCCTTGAACCTGATGTCTAAGAAAGTTACAGGGATATGGAATGATGTAGGGAGTAGCATTGCCAAACTAATTAATTAACATGGGGAATTCCCTGACGGTCCAGTGGATAGGACTCTATGCTTCCACTGCAGGGGCCACGGGTTCCATCCATCCTTGGTCAAGGAACCAAGATCTCACAAGCCTCACAGTGTGGCCACAAGAAAAAAAAATTTTTTTTTAGTAGGACCATGACCAAATTAGTTTTCTTAAAATTCCACTTTTCTCGCACCACTCCCTTGGATAGGAATGTTGAGTTGTGTTACTTTGCTTCAAAACCAAACTCCTGATTGACTTATAAGGCCCTCTTTAATCCGACCTCCCACAATCTAACCAGCTTGTTTCCCATCACTCCTTCATATTTTTCAGATCCTTATCTTTTTATGTTCATTCCTGTTTGTGTTTCTTTTTGATCCCATTTCTCAGCCAAGGATGCCTTTCAGCTTTTCTAAACCTCTCAGAACTTATTTTCTGATGGATCCCTCCAACTGCCATTGATCCTTCCCTTTCTGATTTCTTAAGATGTTGTGACATGTATTAAACTCGGGGCACAAAGTTGTATTCTAACCTTAGATTTTTGACGGGTCCATAGATATTTTTGTTTCTTTAAACATGATCTTTGAGTGCCTGCTGTTTATATTCTTTCCAAACAGAAGTCATTTCTTTTACATCCATACATGAAACGTGAACATATTTGAATCTTTTTTAAAAAATTTTTTTCCACAATTCTGAGAATGTTAGGCTGAGTGTGTGAAGGTCACTTCAAAGTACTTTGTTGTTTTTGCCAGCTGTTTTACTCACTTTATCCTTCTTTGGATGGCAGCTCCTTTCATACTTGGTCACACTTACTGTGATTCATGAAAGTGTATCTGTTTTCATGATGTGTATAATATCTGTATGGTGTTTATGGTTTGGGGTTTGCAGTGATTAGATTACAAATTGAAGTCTTGTAATACGGGTTTCAGAGAAGGCAATGGCACCCCACTCCAGTACTTTTGCCTAGAAAATCCCATGGATGGAGGGGCCTGGAAGGCTGCAGTCCATGGGGTCGCTAGAGTCAGACACGACTAAGCGACTTCACTTTCACTTTCCACTTTCATGAATTGGAGAAGGAAATGGCAACCCACTCCAGTGTTCTTGCCTGGAGAATCCCAGGGACGGCGGAGCCTGGTGGGCTGCTGTCTATGGGGTTGCACAGAGTCGGACACGACTGACGTGACTTAGCAGCAGTAGCAGCAGCAATATGGGTTTGGCTCACACAGTTGATTTTTGCTAAGCTTAATTTTGGAATAATTTATGATTTACTGAAAAATTGAAAAATAGTACAGAGAGTTCCCATATAGACCTCACCCAGTTCCCCATTATTAGCATCTTACATTTCTTTGGTACTTTTGTCAAAACTAAGAAACTGACATACGTTGATTGGTATTACTGAACTCCAGACTATATTTCGATTTTACCATTTCTTCTATTAACTTTTCTGTTCTACAACCCAATGCAAAATAATTTGTTTAGCTGCCATTTCTCCCTGATCTCCTGTGGTCTCCACACAGATGTTTTTATTCATATCCTTTAAATTTTTAATTGATGGCCAACATTTAAGACTCAGGAGAATTCACCGTAATTCAAGATTATAGCTTATACTATCAGCATCATTTTTGTCTTTTTGTATTATAGAGTCTGTATAAAGCCCAGGTTTAGTTACACGTGGCTTTTAAGTACTTGAAATGTGTAATGCTGCTGAGGAACTGAATTTAAAATTTTATTGGACCACGTAGCTCTAGAGCCTCCTTCTTCGTTGTTAGAGTCAAGATTTTGGTGCTCAGACTGAGCATAACTGATTAGGCCCAGCACTTCCTTTAGAAGTCTGCCTTAATGAGCTATTTCTTTTTCTAAGACTACTGCCATTCCCAATTAAATAACACCTACCAGTGTTGCTGTCATTCGGTGGTGAAACTGTATAAAAGCTGGATTTTTGTAAGGTGTCACGAATTCAGTTCTTGACCAGCTTTGTTATATGAAAACAATATGATGTTTATTTCTCGGTGCAGTGAACTCATGGTTCATCTCATAGAAGTGTGAACCCTTATGAGTGACATAATGAAATTTTTGAAAATTTTATTCTTGTGACTTGAACTTTGAAAAACTGTGAGGAGCATAAGTATTGGAATGTTTGAATATTTGAAGTTCCTTTTTAAAGAATGTATTTGAGTATCTCTTTGAAACAGCAGGGAAATGAAGGGCTGAAAAAATTACAGTGAGATATAGGAATGGATGAATATCTTGTGGCCCTATACACTGTACAGGCAAGGAAGAAGTGATTGGGAACTCTCTGGAGAATAAAGGTCATTAAAAAAAAACTTTCCAGCTCTGACACTGGCTTGTTTTGGAAGTATATGAAGGATTGTACATTCCTTACCAAAAAATAAGCACTGTTCATTTTTGTCAGCTGATAGTTATTTTTCTGTCTGTCTGTGTATTATCATGCCAGGGCTTTCTTCAGGTGGTTTCATAAGCAAGCTAAGTATAGAGAATGGTAATCCCTAGTGCTCCTAAAGGAGGTAAGGGGAGCTTTCAGATGGAAGCAGGAACAGAGAAAATTTGGTACAGATTTTTTGTTTTCTGATGATCACACAGGGAAGCATAGTTTTATTACTTCTGTTCTCTTTCTGGATTAATTTAAAACTCATGAGAATTAAATCAACATTTAAAACATTTTTGTTTCTGCCACAATTAGAAACCATTATTTGTATTCAGTTCTAGTCTTTTCTGTTTTTCTGTCAAACACAATTTCATTACTTAAATCCATTGATCTAGGGTGTGATCGAAATGTTCAAGAGCTGTTAAATCAGCTGCATGTCACCTCCTGTTGGAGACATCAGGCTAGTTAACTCTGAGCACCTACTGTGCAGCATGCACTGTGCTTCACATTTACTTCATTTTACCAAGGTGAGATTCTAAACATTTAGTCACTAATAGTGAACGGGCACCCGTGATTCAGAACACTATACTGCAGCAGGCCGAAAAAAGCTTGATGGGCCAAGAGTAAAACCAGCTCTCAGCTGTTGAACTTTGGGAAATACGTGGGACCCAGGGAAGGGACCAGAGCAGCAGGCTGGGAACCATGAGACTTCACGCACTGGATATTTAAAAACTAGTATGGGAAGAGGGCTTCCTCAGTGTGTACTAGTGCAGTATAAGCCTGCATTTAATAATTTCAACAGCCTTAGGAGAGTGGATCGCATTATCACTATTTACAGATAAAGTGAAGACTAGGGAAGTTTAAGTAACTTGCCTGTTGGTTATGCAGCTGATTAATGTCTGAGTAAGGATTGAACTATTAACCTACTGGTGTCTATGGCGTTGTTTTCTTTGAAAACATCCCTTTGGTGGTTACATAGAAGACAAAACAGGAGAGCTACACCATTGCCCATGCTTTAATAATACACAACAAATGAACTAAAGCAATGCGTCTTTTAAAAATATTACACAGAGGTCTTTTAATAGTATATGAAAGTATATGTATATACATATTCCCATATGTGTATGGTATTTCCCATTTGAGCACAAAGAAAGAAAGAAAAACTGTATTACCAGCATAATTTTTTTGATTAGAAAGGTTTTGACAGCTTTGTGATGTGTGAGGTAGTTGGCTTTTCAAGGATTTTTAACATTCGTGAAGTACTTATTGTGGGCCCACCCTGTTCCACGCACTGCTGTGGTCACTGCTGCTCCCGCTGGGCTGCCATCCTCATCCTTGTTTTACTTTAAGTTCAGTTCGCTCGCTCAGCCGTGTCTGACTCTTTGCGACCCCATGTTTTACTCTAGTAAAAGTAAATGTATTTACCTGTGATCTCAGCTTAGCACTCCATTTTCCCCCTGAAATCCTAAGTTTCTTAATCACAAAGCTTCCTACGATGATGAAATTCAGGAACTTTGGTGGCTTGATGAAAAGTCACTGTACTGCATAGATTTTCAGAGGAGAAAACCGAGGCCCAAAGAGTTTGTGACTTAAAGCACATTGCCTGACCTTGTTCACATAATGGCACATGTAGAAAATGATGTTTGTGAAGCTGTGGTAAACAGAAGAGGCTGCTCTCAGCTGAAGATGACAGTCCCAGAGAGTCTGAGCACCCAGACTCTGAAGTGCTGCCCCCACAGCGTCCGTGTAGCCTGTTTCTGCCCCACATGTTGGGAAGGTCTGCTTTCAGAATCGGGGCTCGGTTCAGTGTTTTTCTCCACAGTGTGCATAGTACAGATATGACTTTTGTACTACAGGCAGGCATTAGGTAATATTTGGAAGACCAAGTTCTAATTCCAGATGTGCCATGATAGTACTTTGGCTTTATGAGAAATTTTGAAGGCAAATGGGTGCTGACCCCTTTGAGGAAGCAGAGGTTCTTACTGATTAAGAATTTACCAATGGTGAATGTGTTTCTATGAAAATGTGTTTGAGCGGTGTAACAGATAAGGTTTTTTAGCTGTGCGCTAACAGGAGATGGGGAAAATGGCCTTTTACTTCATGGGAGCCAATAAAAAAAATTATTTGGGGGTGTATCAGTCACAATTTTTCCTTTTCTCCTATTAAGAAAGAAAAATGATTTATATAGATTTATACATGTAAATCTAAATTTATGTATTCAAGAGGTTATAAAGAATGCTAAGAACCTCCCCCACACACACTTTGTTTGTTTGTTTGTTTTAGGAAAGAACCATTTTATTTCTAGTAAATGTAGATGTGTTTGCTTATAAATAATAATAAATTATTAAAATAAGTAGAAATGGTTTTGTGTATTCGGATGTCTGATAAGACTGGAGCAGGACAAAGGAGACAAAATGAATATGAGAAAAGTGGAGATTAACGTAGTTAACGAAGTAAACTGTTGTTAGAAATGAGATTCAGAGACTATTGAGCCTATAGTTGGTGGCTTGTGGGAGCATCCTGGGTTTGTATCCTGAGCCCTGAGATATTATGCCTGGGCAACAATTAGGTCTTCAGTTTCAAAGAAAACGAATTAGGAATCTTGTTTAAATTTTGGAGTAGAAATTGGGATGGATTAGCAAGAGTAGCTTAATCAGTTTATACTAACTTTATAAGGGAAAACTCCAGACTAGGAAAAAACACATTATATATGATAATTTCACTGTATATGGTAGTTCAGTGGTAAAGAATCCACTTGGCAGTGCAGGAGACACAGGTTCAATCCCTGGGTAGGGAAAATTCCCTGGAGGAGGAAATGGCAACCCACTCCAGTATTCTTACCTGGGAAATCCCATCAGAGGAGCCTTGCTGGCTACAGTCCGTGGGGTTGCAAAGAGTTGGACACACTTAGCGACAGAGCACCTTTCGTAAGAATAGTAGCTGAGCTTCTGAATGCATACTAAGCTCTCTCTCAGTGCCAGTAGCCTTAGTGAAAGTGCACCTGATAAAGTGATACTTAAAGGCAGCATTTTGCTGGAAGCAAATAAGGTAATCTAATGAGGTAATCCTAGAGTTTTTGCATAAACCAAGCATAGTGGTTAAAAGTCCAGTCTTCTGAGTTAGATAAACTTTGATTTGAATCCTGCCTTTGTAGTTCTTATCTCTGTGACCTTGAGCAAGTACTGTAACCTCTAAACTTGGGTTTGACTCTGTTAAAAGGAGATTATCTAGGCTACTTAATGTGGGAATGAAATGATACATAGAACATAAATCACAGGACCTGGAGGGTAGTTAATGCTGAGTATGTAATAGATAACTTATTATTAATACAAACACTGGTTAGAAATTTTTGATCTGTAGCTTTTAAGATGAAAATGTATACTGCAAGGAACATTGGTATGGAGGTCAGATTTGGTTTTAAATTTTAGCTCCACCATTTACTAGATGTTTAATCATGGGCAGCCTTCTTCTGAGCCTTAGTTGCCTTACTGGTAAAATTGAGGTAATAATTCAAATGCGTAGAATCATGTGAGGATAAAGGGATATTAAATTGCATGGTATCCAGCTGATACTTGGTAAATTTTAGCTTCACAGCTATGGTTTTGCAGTATCTTAGCAACCTTTGAGTCCCTTGAAACATCATGCTAGTAGTTTCCCCAGTTGTTTCAGAGTTCCTCCTCACCCAGACGATGACTTGCTTTTTCCTCTCATTAAAGTAGAACCCAGCCCAACATGGGTGAATCACAGTAGTGTTTCTGCAGTAGTGCAAGGAATATGAGGGTGGGATATATGATCTTTATAAGTTTGTCAGGCTAAAATTGGTATTTTATTGCTTTGATTTAAATAGAAATCAATTTTGTTTATTGGTAAAATGGAGTGTTATGTGTTATTATTTGTACTTTTTTGCTCTTAAAAATTATCCATTCTTCTCTACCCATTTACTTTTTGAGCTAAGAGTTTTTGTTTTCTATTTACATGAGCTCTCTGTATAATAAGCTCATTAACAATTCCATTTGATGTGTTTGATGAAAAAAATTCTAAAATTATGGACTGTATCATATGTTTTAGGTTGTTCTGAGGATGAGATTCCAGGGAGAAATACCTAAATATCAGACCCTTGAGGGCTTATGTGTGTTTGAAAACAACAGCATTGTATAGTATTAACTGCTTAATTTTTCTGAACTTCATTTTTATATATATGGGAGTGGTTTTTCTGATTTAAAAAAATTATTTCTTCATCCAGTATTTCTTAGTTTGTATTTTCAGTGATTATGACAGTTCCTCTGTTATACAAATTTTGTGAACTTTTTTTTTTTTTTCCAGTATGTTTGGGACTTCTGTTGTTCCTGTTACTGACTTCTAATTGAATTTTTAGGTGTTACCCTTTTTTCCCCTTTGGAGTCACAAACGGAAGTCAAAAGTTCTGTAAGTGTTGCTACAGTGTCTAGTAGAACGATTTTCCAAATTTACTCAGACATGAGAACCACGTGGTACATTTTTTAAAATGCAGGTTCTGATTTAGTGAATCGGTGAGGCTTGAAGAACCTGGTTTTTGTTTGGTTTGGTGTGTGTGTTTTTTGTGTGTAAACACATTTCCCCATTCCCCATAGCACTTTTAGTTAAATTTGGGGGTCACTTCTAGAATTGTTAGTTATATGAAGAAGAGACTTGAGGGCAGTAAATCTTGTTTTACTTTTTATTTTGTCTAGGAGTATAGTTGATTCACAATGTTGTGTTAGTTTTAGGTGAACAGCAGAGTGAGTCAGTTGCACGTATACATGTATTTATATCCATTCTTTTTCAGATTCTTTTCTCGTTTACGTTATTACCGAATATTGAGTAGAGTTCCCTTTGTAAAAAATTACAGTAGGCAGTTTTTTTTCTTTTTTAAGCATGAGCCTCTGCCTGAAAAATAAATCTTTCATCTTCCCACTTCTCTGCATCTCACACATTTGGGCAAGATTTGATGGAGAGATGAACCAAAAATCTTGAGACTACCATATTGTGAATGTTGTGTGGGTATTCTCTAGCTCTTAAAGATCTGTACTTTAGAACAGATAAACCTTCCTTCGATGTTTTGCTGAAGAACAGAATTTGTTAATAAGGTGACTTCATCCAGAAATTCATTAATGAAGCTTGGCAGAATAATTTATTCAGTCATCAAAACGTAGAGGATTGCAGAAGGACAAATCAGTTCTGTTTCTCTTTGTGTTGGTAATTTAAGATGGGAGATTTTGGGTAGGAAGATAAGAGTTCTTTGAAGCAGCAGAGCTAAGACCAGGAAAATTTCTGATTTCTCTGGGATTTTGAAATGAATTAAAACTAAGGGAATTCAGGAATTCCCTGGTGATCCAGTGGTTAGGACTCTGTTTGCACTTCATGGGGTATGGATTTGAGCCCTGTTTGAGGAGCTAAGATACCACATGCCCCTTGGCATGGCCAAAAAAAGAAAAAACACCTAAGTGAATTCAATTTAATGTTTGTTTTAAATTTGGGATCTAATTTTGAAGTGATTGTTTATATCTTGCTGTTTGGTATTTTTTCTGAGGAACCTTTAAACAAATGGCTAAGATTTGAGACCTCTCTTGTGGTCCAGTGGTTAAGGCTCCACACTCCCAATGTAGGGGACAAGGGTTCGACCCCTGGTTGGGGAACTAAGATCCCACGTGGCAAAAAAAGAAAAATTAAGATTTGCTCGTACCTGTATACAATATAAATATAGTTTATTATGTTTAACATTAGTTTTTAAGTCTTATTTTTCAAGTTCTCAAAAGGCCATTCAGTTCAACTTGTTAAGGATTAGCAGAAGTTAATGGATTGACAAGCATTTAGCTATTTTGCAGATTGGCTAGTGGCACTTAAAACTGCAGCCATTTATCCACAATGAAGGCTTTAGCACTTCATCTTTGTGTGTCAACTGAAAAGCCAGAGTTCCCCCTCTGTGCCTTTCAGTGTTCTAAAACTGACAAGTTAGTAAAGGACAAAGAACATATATTATACAGGGGAAGTAGAATCAATATTGTTAAATCATCCAGTATGCTTATTAATGGTAGCAGAAATGATCTTTATAGTAGTACAGTGTTTGGCTATGTTTTTGATAAATTTGATTTATAAGCTCATTATAATTGAGTAGAATTGCTCTTCACATTTTCAGCTAGCTGCTTCTTTCCCTTTCCACCTCACGCTTAAAATATAAGAAGATGGAATTCAAGTTATTGGGCCTCATATATAGGGATAGTTGGCAAGCATTATTTCTGTAGCAGTAAAATGACATTATGCTTTTCCTCGATTTTCTTCTGAAAGCTGCAGAGTGGGGAAGCAACAAAAGTTGGAAACACCTATCTTTGGAATTTCTTGATATACAGAATTTTCTAATCTGCTATGAAGTTTTTATCAGGTTTGTGCTTTGTGAAACTCTTGACTGCAAATGGATAATGTTGCTGTTATTCATCAGGAAAGCTGAAATAATTGATTTTTTATTTTATTGCCCATACTTGTTTTCACTTCTCTGAATGTGAGGCAGATTCTTTAAAGTGAATGTTATTAAAAGCTACCTTATTATTTTAGTAGAACAACTAGAATAATTAATTTGAGAATTTAGGCTTAAAGAGATTATAATTACATATTAGAAACATTAATAAGGGAGAAAGATAAATATTATACATGGTATTGCCTGATAAACAGTAAAGTTTAAATATACTAGTTTGTTACATGTTAACTTTTCTTCCCAAAGTTATTTTATTTTGTGACCCTTAAGAGCATAAAATAATTCCTTGTAATAAAGGTTTTAAGGACTATTAATCTATAGATGACACAAACTTTTTAAAAATATTTGAACAATTTTGTTTTCTAACTGACCAGCTTTCATTGGTACATGCCATCTTGCCTTCAAAGAGGTTGACTTTTGTTTTTCCCATATAATGATACATACTGAGATTGGAAATAGTAATTCTAGGTTAATGTAAGTTTGCCCAAGCACTCTATATTTTATAGATGCTTAGTAATTTTAACTATTTTAGTCCTTTGAATAATTCAAATGAAAATCTGTATGTGGTTTTTTATTTTCCAGACATCCATTTAATACTTCTTTCTGTTAAAGTGAAACCATATCTTAAAATGGCAGTTTGTATACTATGGTTATTATTTATGCTTGTACTTTTAGAAAATTTGCAGTGTAGCCAATAGGAAAACTTTTATGCAAAGCTGATTTGTAAACTTCAAAAGGATAATAAGGGAAGATCTTGAGTTATTAAGATGTATTAACTGATGTTTTGGGGAGTTCAGTAGTAATACAAGGTGACTGATGGCTGGTTTGTATTTAAACTGTTCTTTAAATTTGTAGATAGCTGAAGGAAAGTTCATTTTAATTTTTTTCTGAAATGTATTAAAATGTTAACAAATTTTTTAAATGTTATTTTAAAGAAGCAAATATTCATATAAGATAATTTCAATCATTAAGGAATAAGAGTACATAACAACTTGTTTTTACAAATTTAGAGGTTGGTATATTTAGAACTTTGGATATTAAATTGGTTTTTTTTATTGGTTTTTTATTTGAATGTAAGACTATTGCTGTGGGTTTTTCTTTTTTTCCAATTAATTTTTTTTTAGCAACAGTTTAAGGTTTACAGAATGAAATGATGTTTTTACATTTAGAAATGCCATAAAATTAGGATAAAAGTAGAAAAAAGCAAAAGTTAATAATTTAATTGTAATATTGTTTCACAGAGTCTTGATTTGGAGTAAAGTGCAGGAAGATGTGGATTTAAATTCTTTCTTGAGTAATTTTTCCATTTTCAAAGATTAAAATGCTTGTTTATTTCTGGGCCAATTCAAATTTTGCCTATCTCCTTTAAACTGCAAAAGACAAATTGGGTCATGGTATGGCCAAAAAAAAAAGTAAAAGTGAAAAATTGCAGTGAATATGTTTTATACTAGCTGAATGAAATTTCTTCAGAATACTTTTCTGATATAATGGATAATGTTAGGGCTAATTAGAATGTCTTTTCCACACTAACAAGCATATTGACTAAACTTGTCTTGTTTTCTGGATGTTGGCTCTGGATTTCTTTTAGAGCAGGTGTTTGTGACCATTGAGTTACTCAGCAGTGTACTTACGCAGTGACCATCACTGTCCTTACTCTTTCTACTTCCCTTGGTCATTCTTTGTCCTTCTTCATTGGTTCCTGATTATTCCACCTCTTGAACGTTGGTGTTGCAGTGTTTCATCCTTAGTATCATTCTGCCTTGTTTTTTGGATTCAGTCATCTCGTATATGCTGACGGTTAATAAGTTGTTGTTCAACCAATAGTTCTTGACCATTTGCTGTGTTTGGTTCTGGGAACACCAGTGGAGAAAGGAAGAAAAAATAAGAAACCTGCACTTACAGAGCACATTGCAGTGTAAGAGATGCCCCCGAGTTTTGTGGGAGTGGGGGAGGGGCATTGTCATAATATACTTCTAATATTAGCTGAGTCTGGGAGAGGGAGAAGTTGGGGGTTGATTGGTTGTTTCCTAGGAAAGGTGGTGGACAGAAATATTTTGAAGAAAGGAATGCCATAAGAGAGCATGATACCTTTTGGAAAACCACAGACATTTGATGCAGAAGAGGAGATGTATGTGGATATAGCAGGGTTATGAATCTGGAAAAGTGGTAAACAGGGGCTGTGTTAAAGACTTTGCATTAATTCTGAGAGCACTTTAAAAATATGGATAACACAGGGCACAGGTTTGGGCAAAGAGTGAAAAGAGGGTAGGGTGGGATCACCACTTAAGTCAAGGAGACTAGTTGGGTTTTTGCATGATTGAATTGATGAGTCTAACCTATTCTTTCTAAGTCTTGCCATTTCTTATTTTACAGCTTCATAGCTGCTTTTTCTACCTGTATGTTGAATGCTAAACCCATATTTTTAAAAAGTTCAAACTTTCACTGAATTCTAGAACCATCTTGCTCCCAATCATTTAGCATTCCTATAGCAATGGTTTTCATAGTTTACCTGAGGCCACGGGAGGCTCCCTGAAGCTCTCTTGAGACCCACAAGGTTAAAACTGTTTCCATTATAATAGAAAGACTTTATTTGTCTAGTTCACTTATTCTCCCATGAGTGTATAGTGAAGTTTTCTAGAGGGGACACAGTGTGCAAATCATGACCAACTGGATGCAGAAGTGGTTGTGAGAATCCACCTGCCTTCTGTTAAGCCAGATGTTAAAGGGATTTGCAAAAATAAAAAACAATGCATGCTTTTTTTTTTTCTTTTTTTGGGAAATAGTTTTTTTTTTTTTTTTTCCTTTCAAAAAAAAGAACTTTTAATATATAAAGGATTTTCCTAATAACTTAATAAATATTTAAATTTTTTAAAAAATTTTCTAGCATGGTAAATATCTATAGGTGTAACCCACATAAATGAAAGATTTTTGGTGTTCCAAATTTTTAAAATTGTAAAGGGCCTTGAACCAAAAAGTTCAAGAATGGCTGTCCTATAGTAATAAACCTACCAACAACAACAACAAAAACTAATTAAACTCGTTCTTTCACACATACTTTCCAGATTTAATTTTTTCTCTATTTTGTATCTTTGTAAATGGTACCACTCACTACTCAAATTCCAGGCCAGAAACCTGGGGTTCATCTGCCTTTTTTACCTAACTGGTAATAGTAATCACTAATGTTTATTGAATACTAGCCATGTGCCAGATACAGTTTTTATTGATAATTCTTTACATCCATTATTGTGTTCAGATCAAATCAGATCAGTCGCTCAGTCGCGTCCGACTCTTTGCGACCCCATGAATCGCAGCACTCCAGGCCTCCCTGTCCAACACCAACTCCCGGAGTTCACTGAGACTCAGGTCCATCAAGTCAGTGATGCCATCCAGCCATCTCATCCTCTGTCGTCCCCTTCTCCTCCTGCCCCCAATCCCTCCCAGCATCAGAGTCTTTTTCCAATGAGTCAACTCTTTGCGTGAGGTGGCCGAAGTACTGGAGTTTCAGCTTCAACGTCATTCCTTCAGAAGAAATCCCAGGGCTGATCTCCTTTAGTATGGACTGGTTGGATCTCCTTGCAGTCCAAGGGACTCTCACCACAGTTCAAAAGCATCAATTCCTCGGTGCTCAGCCTTTTTCACAGTCCAACTCTCACATCCATACATGACCACAGGAAAAACCATAGCCTTGACTAGACGGACCTTTGTTGGCAAAGTAATGTAACCCTCACAAAACCTTATAGATATAGGTATTAATATTTAACTTTATTTTACAGATGAAGAAAAGGTACAGAGGGAATAGATACCTTGCTCATGGTCATGTAGCTACCAAGTTTCAGAGCCAAAATTTGAATCCAGCCAGTCTTTTGAACCTGTACTTACTTCTTTGTTCTGTAACAGTTTATGTAGGATAGATACATGTTTCTTGAGGACTTATTTACCCACACACTCCTTGTGAAGTCATCTGGGCCAGGTGCTTTTTTAGAGAGGTAAATCTTGCAGGACCTTTTAATGTCTTCTGCTGTTATTATACCATAGGATCTTCTGCTCCTCTGTGAGCTCATTTTGGGAAACTATATTTGTAGAGCAGAGACTGGAAAACTATATCCTGCAGGCCAAATCTGGCCCACTGCCTGCTTCTTTATGTGAAGTTTTGTTGGAACACAATCATATCCATTCATTTACGTGCTGTCTGTAGCTGGTTTTTGTGCTACAGCAGCGAGTTGAGTAGTTGTAACAGAGACTGTATGGCCTGGAAAGCCTAAAATGTTTACTATCTGGCCCTCTACAGAAAAGGTTTGCCAAGCCATTAGCTGGGTTTTCTGTTTTATTGGTATATATTTCACATAGGATCTTGTCTTTACAGACTCTCTACATATGAAGTTATGTGTTTTTCCCTCAGTACTATTTATATTTCTTCTTTTATTTCCCCCATTGTGTGAGATTACTAAAATTTTGTCTGATGTATTAGTAATAGTGTTAATGTTGGTATTCGATCTTATGCTGTGCCCTACAGCAATTTGAGTAGCATTTGATTTAGAGAGAGGTTTTGTAACAATGTGCTAGCTTTTTAAAACATGAAGTATGCATGGTAGTTTTGATCAAACTATCTGATCCTGATGGATGATTTAATAATTTCTTCATTTTTTTTGTGATAATTAGTCTATTTTTTCTGCCTCTTCTGGAATCTTGTAAATAATTCCCTCCTCCAGTTTTTCTAATTATTTATAAGTTGAGCCTAAAGCATCTCATTTTTTAAAAATTAGGTTAACTGGTTGTTTACTTCTCTCTTAGAATCATGCCTTGGATTTATTGGTTCACTGTTTTGCATTTCAAAAAAATTGAATCAAGTGTGCAATAGTTCAGATCAAAATGTAAAATTATAGCATATATTGTTTATAGTCTTTTAAAACTATTTGTGTCATATATTTAAATCTTTATTTCCTTATTGATTCACATTTAAAGTCATTGGTTTTTGTTTTTATCTTTACTGATTTCTTACCTCTTTTTTTTGTTGGATTTTTAACTTGAGTTGGTTTCTTCACATTCTCATTCCCTGGTTTAGTCATGTCTTAAAATTTATTGTGTGTATTGCTTTCATGATTTTTTTTTGATAGCTCTAGAGTCCTGGTATTTATTTCCTCTTCAACTCAAGATTTATTTGAATAAGGCAGTTTTACTTGCTAGTTTTTCTAGTGTGATTACATTGTAGTCCAGGAATATCATCTGTATTATTCCTACTTTTTGTAATTCATTGATATTTTCTTTAGTGCTGAATGGTATGCACTTCCTGACTATTTCATGAGTAATAGTCAAAAAAGGTGTTACCTGATTTCAAGGTTTTGCTTTTTTTTTTTTTCCAGTTTTTCTTTTCTGTCTCCACTTGGTTTACATATTTTGATATTAAGATTTGGTATATAAAGGTTCTTACCTGGTTGTTTCTTTTTTAGTTGGTTTCTTTATCAAAATGCAGAATCTTTATAATGCGTTCTCTTTGAATTTTAAAAGTCTGCTTTCATCTAAATTTTGTTAGCATTTCTTGTTAGTGTATCTGTCTCTGTACTTTTTTCCACCAGTTGTCCTGAATTGTTTTGTTTCAGGAGTGATTTTTGCAAAGTGTATTCCTTAAGTTTGTTTTTTCTTTTCTTAACCCTTTTTATGGTGTTTATTAACTAGTTAACCATTCACATTTTTATTGTGATTACAGATTTTTGAGGCTTATGCTTGGCATTTCATTTTGTATTTCATGTTAAGCACAATTTTAAAATAATTCTCTATGTTGCATTTTCTGTGTCTGTTGAATGGTTTTGTCATTTTTCCCTCTTCTGGTGGTTTGGATATTTACTGACATAATTAACCTAAACTTTACACGTAGACAGTAGCCAGAATTGCTCATACTTATTTCTGTTACCCAGCAGCCCCGCCCGTATCCTGGCACACCTGCATGCACTGTTAGCTCCTTTTTTCTTTGCTACGACATCCCATGTTTACATCTGAGACTTTACTTCAGATTATTTAGTTTTATAATCAGTAGTTACGTCTCAATGTTTTTTGCTGGCGTCACTGAAGTTTTCTAGCCCTAGAGACTAGTATCTATCAATATTTCAGCCTCTTTTTCTCTGTGGCACTTTATTGATGAAAAATACAGGAGTTCTTTGAATTTTTGAGGTAAGTGTGGGGTTGCTGGGTGACCAGTGTAATACTGCTTCTGAATTCCTACTCGCTTCTACAGTAGCGTTAGGGTTCTTGTACGTGTCTCCATGTAAGTTATTTTCCTACTTTCTTGAATGTACTAAAGAACAGTTTCCTGTTGCTATCTGACATAAATAACATATTGTTTGGGTATTAAATTGTTGTCAGTCTTTTCCCTTTAGGAATAAAGTGGTGGACAAACTTACTTTTTAGCAGTGGGTAACTGTAAAACTTTAAGGTTGCATTCAATTGCCAGATACCATACTGAGCTCAATACTAGGCATGTGAAAGCGGAGTTAAGAGTTTTTATGTGCCTTATAATATCATAGTTAACATATATTTGATCCTCTTGGTTTCAGATATATTTTAGAATATTCTAGTTCCTTATTTTCCTCACAACAAAGGAATATACATTACTGTTACATTCTAAGAGCATTAACTTGTCTAGGAGGCAAAATTTTCATACATAAAGTAATTAGACCTAGAATACACTGGGCCCAAATTGTTAATAAGAGGCTTTTCAGTCGTCAAGAATAGAAGGATTTTGAAGCAGTAGTTGGAATATTTGTAATCTAAGGAATTTCTCCTGAACTACATTTTTTTTTTGTATTACTTTAGAAAAGTCAAAGTCAGATTTTTAAAAAATAAGAGGTCAAGATCATATATTAGGATCAGTAATATAAACTAAATCCTCCAGCTGTTCAGAGAAAGAAGACAATAATAAGGCTAGACCATTGAATGAGAGGCGGCTGTAGATCTGAGGGCTTGTAAGAGGAAGTTGAGTGACTTGGAAACAATCTAGGTAACCAGTACTTTATCACAGAGTCATATACATTGTAGGTGTTTGATGAATATTTCTTTTTTGGGCTGCAGTAATGGCTTCTGTTTACTAAGTGTTTACATTGTGCTGGGTATTAGACCAATACTGTCTATATCATATAGACAAGGAAAAAGATACGGAAATAACCTAGCTCGTGAGTGGCGGGGCTGTTTTAGTTTCAGGCCTGGTGCTCTTGAAGAGTTTTCTGTGTCCTCAGCAATCACATGGAGATGAATCACTGTTTATTTGATGGTGGCATCTGCGAAGCTGATTAAATTGCTACAAAAGAGTAAAGTGGTATTGTGCCAATCATTTAAAAATAGACACTACGTATAGGCATTTTATTGCAGATTTGGGTCCAGGCCACCACGATAAAGTAAATATTGCAATAAAGCGAGTCACGAATCTTTTGGTTTCCCAGTGCATATAAAAGTTATGCTTACTCTGTCCTGTAGTCTAAGATATTTAATAGTACTATGTCTTTAAAAAGTGTACATACCTTAATTTTAAAATAATTTATTGCTTTAAAAATGCTAATCATTAGCTGAGCCATTGCGGGTCCCAATCTTTTTGCAGCAGTAATATCAAAGATCACTGATTGTAGTTCACCATAATAAATATAATTAAAAAGTTGGAAATACTGTGAGAATGACCAAAAGGTGAAACAGACTGACAAAGTGAGCAGATGCTGTTGGGGAAAAAATGCCACCAATAGACTTGCTTGATGCAGGGTTGCCACACACTTTTCATACAAGCATGCAGTATCTTTGAAGTGTGATAAAGCAAAGCACAGTAAACCAGAGTATACTGCCTAGCCTTATGTTTGGTGCTCTGTAACCACTATTAACATACTTAACCTTAGGATACCTCTGTGAGCAATAGGTGTTACCCTGTTTCACAGAGGAGACCACAGGCTCAGGTTCATACAGCTTGTCCAGGGACATAGAGCTTTTTAAAGGCATCACTGGGATTGAAACCTGGGTCTATCTGGCACCGACAGTTCATAGACCGTATAGACCGTGCTGCCTCTCGGTAGTTTTAGAGATTGGGTATAGTTTCCCTGGTTTAGAGTATTTCCACCAGTTAACTTATTTAATCTCTTTTAGGAGTCCAGAAATTCACTGTAGTTTCCAACTGTTTGTACCATAGACAGGTTGTGTTTCTCTGATTTGCTTAAGCCAGCATATTCAAATTATTTCTCTAGTTTAGGTTAGTCTCACAGATCTCATCGTATGATCTTTGTATTTTGTCCCCCTTCTGAATTTTTCTTATTTGATTCAGATTTTACATTTTAATAACAAAAAACAATGTTAACCTTGTCTAGCAGGATTATTTTTTGCCCTTACTCTTGTGTTGTCTTTCAAAGATGAAAACTAGGGATCAAACGCATTAAGAATGAGGCAAATTCAGAACAGTCACCCATGACTTGAGGATTCTTTAGGGACTACCAAAACTTTGTCAACTTTGTTCTTTTAGTTACTGTGAGTTACAGAGTTGTATGAGCAGTGCTTGTTCTCTAATCAGAGATAACAAGAGAAAGAGATGGTGAGCTGAGCTGTCATCCAGGACAGGGAATGCTGATAGCTGTCCATTCCTTTATCGGATAGGTAGTTAGCTGAAGTAAATATCTGATGCTTGGCAGTGATCCTTCCCAAGAAAACTTGAGCCCGTGAATGAGGATACCCCTGCACACATAAAGAGTCTATTCCTTTAGGATTGTTTTCCTTGGGGCCTTTTTGCTTAGATGGCTTGCAATAGAGGTACACTTTACTGGCTAATCTTTTCCACCCCTTTTCTTTTGTTGGGATTAGTGCCAGAACAGATAAAGCCCAGTGTAAGCCAGCCTCAGCCTGCCAACTCTAATAACGGCACTTCCACAGCAACCAGCACTAATAATAATGCCAAGCGAGCCACAGCCAACAATCAGCAGCAGCAGCAGCAACAGCCGCAACCGCAGCAGCAGCAACCGCAGCAGCCGCAGCAGCCGCAGCCGCCACCACAGGCCTTGCCTCGGTATCCCCGGGAAGTACCACCTCGATTTCGCCACCAGGAACATAAGCAGCTTCTAAAGAGGGGTCAGCATTTTCCCGTCATAGCAGCAAACCTGGGATCTGCTGTTAAAGTGTTAAGCAGCCAGTCAGAAAGCAGTGCTTTAACAAATCAACAGCCACAAAATAACGGAGAGGTGCAGATCAGCAAAAACCAGTCAGGTGAGAGAAGGCATTTCTTACGAGACTCCAACTATCATCATTAGTAGTGTAGCAAGTTTATAAATTCATGCCTATTTGGTGATGTATTTGTATTCATCCGTATCTGGGTTGTAAAGTAAGAATTCTATGCGGGAACTTGTGAGTGGGGAATCTTAAAATGTTTCCTGTAAGTTAACTATCACTCTCCCTTCAGATCTTAACCCATTTTAGTAAACAGCTTATAGAGCTAAAGTTATATGCTAACCAGTTGTGCATATTAACTGCATTTAATCCTCAACAACCCTGTGAGGTATCAGCTGTTCTTATCTCTGCATTTCAGTAGAGGAAACTGAGGCACCAAGACAAAAATTACTTGAGATCAGTTACCACGTGCCGTAAAAAAAGACCACCACCCATGAAAGTTCTGTTCAGAGCACATGCATTCGGTTATTATCCTAGAATGGCTTTTCTCAGCTCATTAATGATTGTGAGGCAGAAAATAAGTTCAGTATGTGATTACAGTTTTCTCAGAGTCCAGCTTATTTCCCTGTGTTGTGACGATTGGTTTGTCCATTCGTTTATTGAACTATTTTGATGCTTTTATCCCAAGCCATGTAGAGAATTGAGGATAATCATGATTCCCACACAGGAGAGCAGTAGCAGACCAGTAACCAGCCCGAGTCTCTGCAGCCAGATGGACCTGGTGTTTTAAGTCCTGGCTCCACAGTGTACCAGTGTGCGACCTTGGCAGGTCACTTAATTGCTCCGTGTGTCCGGGTCTCATCTGAGAAGCCTTTCCTAACTGTCCCAGGTGGACTTACTCACTTTCTGCCTCTGTGCTCTCTTCCATACCAGGAACTGCTCTGTACTTTATCATCCAGTATTTCCCAGCTAATCAGTAGCAGAGCCTGCACTCACACTGAGATCTGTCTGACTCCAAAGCTGTGCACGTAGCAACCATGCCGTGCTTTGGCAGCCTACTGGATGTGATAGGTGAGGAAGCAGAGGGCACACGTGATTTTCTGGCATAGGTAATTGGAGAAGCAAGTTATTGGAAAGGATGCAAACTTAAATCATCAGCCTGAGTCAATACTTACCCCTACACGCTTATCACTGTGTAAGCTTGGCCAGATGACTTATCAGACCGTCCTTGCTAATCTGTGAAGTGTAGTGCCCAGTCTATAAGGTTGCCTTGAGGATTATGCTGTGTGACATGTTAAAGCAGCTAGTTTAGGGTCAGATATTTAGGCACTGCATGAATTATTTTCCCTGAGACTTTTCTAGAAGGACCTGTGCTTTTCAGGAGGAAGAGTCTGGTTGAGACATGTTACATCTAATGCCAAGCAATGAATAATTCCGTTTGAAGTTCCTCTAGGAAGTCAGCTTGGAAGCAGTTGTATTGAGTCATCAGCATCATTGTAGTTAAGACTTTGGAGAGGTTATATATGCAGCAAATTGTTGAGTACCTACTGCAGGCTAAGCAATGGTGGCATACTTAACAAACAGGAAAGTGGGATAGTAACTTTAGGAAATACATGTTGAATATGCTTTTTCAGTTGGGGACATGAAAGCAAACCTGTTTCTGAAATGGAAACAATGGGAGTTCAAGAATTTTCTCAAAGATCGGTATGGGTCAAGAAACCCAAAAGTGTTATGGGTATACATTCAGGTGAAAAGAAGCCTAAGATGTGGACATAGGAAGAAGTCTTCAAAAAAACAAAGGGCTGAGAAGGAAAGATAGCCCGCCTATTTCTAAAACAAGTTCACAAAGGTGGACAGTATTAATGTGGAGGCTAAGATGGAAACAAGACGGGTACAGCAGTCTGACTAAAATTTAGAATTAAATCCCCAAACAGAATGCAGAAGAAGATGCAAGCAAAGCATTCTTCAAGAGAAGCAGACTTGTGCTTTTGTCTTTTTCTAAACATTTGTGAATCCCCTTTTACCAGCATAGTTTCATATTTATGTTAAAATATCTTTGTAGGTGCTACTAGAAATGATAATAGAAACCTAATGGAGCCTTCGGTATCTGTTTATTAGAGAGGACTTGTTAGATCAGTCCTGGCTCCTGAAGGGCCGATAATAAATAATAGTGACAGTAATACTATAGTGACTGACTAACCCTTATGGGGTGCTTATGACCCACACACTGTTTTAACATGTTTAATTTTCGTCTTACAGATTAGAAAGTAGCCTAGTGATCAGTGAAGAGCAGTGTACTGGACAGTATAAACAGCATGAACGATAGCCCAGAAACCTGATAATTGCGTGTTGTGAAACTACATGTAGTTCAGAAATGTGGGGGCACATCCTTGACTGTCTCTGTCTGTTTGTATTTGACTTTTTTAGTTTTCTGACCAGAGAGAGGTGATGGAGTAGATTTGACATTTAAATTGATACATACAGAAATTTACTTGAAAGTTTTCATAGTGAAGGTGAGGAGTGCTGGATACACTTGCCTTGGCTTCAAAGAATGCATTTCTCATTTATTCACTGCAGTGAAGAGGAGGGCTAGTGCCTAGTCTAAATTAGAGGTCACACAACTAAATCCTTCATAGGCTAGCAGGTAAGTAGAGTGAAGGATGAAAAGAAGTCATGGGAACTGTGGTAAAGGTATGAATTCTAATTTCTTTGGAACCGCACAGCTCTGCAGGTGGAGTTGCCCGTTTGTGGCTGTGCCGCACACACGTAGCGATGGCTGCAGTCGCCACTCTCTCTCACAGTGATTTCTTAAAGCCTTAAGGTGTAAGACCTTACTACTCGCCAAATAACCCTTGAGTTTGAGGAGACTGATGTGCTTTACCAGGGCTGGCGGCAGTGTTGCTCTTGTGAGCCAGAGTGTTCCAGGTCACACTTTATCATCAGCTGACATGACACATTCAGAAGAATTAAGTAGATCAGCAAACACCCGTATACCCTCCACTCAAATCCAGGTGCTGTCAGTACATTATGTGTACATACACATGCACACGTGTGCCTTATTTCACTGCACTTCACCTTTATTACTTCTCCAGATAATTTTTTAAAGAATAAAGTAGTGTTCTATACAACTGTGACACCACAATCACCCTTAAGCAAAAGAGGGATATTTTCAGCAGTATCCTGTGATATGTAGTTTGTATTCAGAATTTTGCAGATGGTACCAAGAATGTGTTTTAGTTTATAGTGAGATGCAGCTTAGCACACATACACACCATTTATATAAAATATAAAGCTTGCAAAACAGCATTATGCCTTGCATATGAATGAATTCAAATATAGCATTTTGTGTGGTTACTGTTCAGTTACCTACTGTGGGAGAAATGAGATATAATCAAGAGAAAGTACACAGGAGTTTTCTATTATGTTAGTAGTATATTTCCTAAGGTGAGGGGTATGTGAGTTTTTTTGTATTAATGCTATAGATTTTCCTGTGTTTCTTTCTTTTTTTTTTTTAAAGAAACTTAAATGTGAAGTATAATGGTGAATTACTAAAAATTGGGGCTGTTTTAATGAAAAACTGTTAAAGTTACCAGAAGTGTTTAAAGGTTAGAATACTGTCCATCTGCCTGTGCTCAGCTGTCCTTTTAGTGCAGTAAATGTGCGTCCTTGCTGTCCTGTCACTTCTTGCTCTAAGTGTGTCCCATGGTCTGTAAACATATTTAAGTCTTTATAATCTTTAAAAGAAATTCCTTTAAACTCCCATTCTCTTGGGGTTATTGTAGAATTTCTCTTTACTTTTGAGTTCTTAAAAAAATAATCTATACTTGGACTCTCTAATACATTGCCTCAGTCCTCTGTCATCTGGCTTCTGCTCACTTGATTAAAATAGTTCTTGCTAAGGTCACTGATCTGAATGCCAAATCCAGACTTTTTTATTTTTAATTGTGGTTTAAAAAGCAGACTGACTTACCCATTTTTATCTTAATAAGATATCTACATTTTTTAAAATCGTTGACCATGTTCTCCTTTTAAAGCCCTTTCATTCTTTGGTTTTCCTTTAACCAGTTTTCAGACTTTATTCCCTCCCATGGCTTTGTTTGATCTCTCTCCCCAGTTTTATGTTTCATGTCTTCTGGATGTCTTCAGCTGCTGTTGGGCCCTTCAAACTCAACATGTCCGAAATTGAACTCAATTATCTTGCCACATACTGGTTTTTCATTCTGGATCCCATTGCTCGAAAGGTTGGCTCCCCCCTTCATCCACTCACCCATCTAGAAATCTTAAGCTCATGCTTCACTCTCCCTCTTCTTCACGTCTCACAGGCCTCTGGTTTGCCATGCCCAGCTGGCTTTAAGTCCGGAACAGCTCTTGGCTCTGCTCCCTCCTCTGCACTGCTGCCACCATTGACTGAGTTCAGGCACGCAGCATCTCTTCTGTAGCTGCGTCACCCCATCTCTCCGACCAGAAGCCAGTCAGAATCCATGCATTGCATCTGGTTGTGGTACTGCTTCTGTCTTTAACCATCTTTAACCTAGGCTCTCAGCCTGTTTTTCTGGAAGGCTGCTACACCTATTCACTTACACGTTATCTGTGGCTGCTTTCCAGCTGCTATGTAGAGTAGTCACCACAGAGACTATTTGGCTGGCAGAACCTAAAATATTTGTTAATTGGACCTTCACAGAAAACCTCTGCCAGCCCCTGGACTAGAGATTAGAATAACTAAGGAAAACATTTTTCACTTTCTCGCTCAAGTGCTATTTGAAATTGTGCCTCTAAAGTTCTCTCATATTCCAAATGATAACATTTCATACTTCCTGGAAATGCTGTAAGGCCTTTCTTTCTGGTGAGATTGGAAGTCTTTAAGGCAAAAAGCATATGTTTGGCTATTTTGTTTGTTACATGGTACATATTTAACTTAGAAAAATGTATGAATTTTCCTGGATCTAAATTCTTCATGAATGAATTATGCAGTTCCCTTGAATTCTCACCAGTCTTTGCTTTACCCCATGTATCTTCTTTCTGAATAGGTGCTGTTAATACACTGCTATATTCTTCTTCTTCTTTTTTTTTTTTTCCTTTTGGCCATGCCTTACGGGATCTCAATTCCCCAACCAGGGATTGAACTCGGAGCCTCGGTAGTGAGAAAGCAGAGTCCTAACCACTGGAGTGCCTGGAATTTCCTCCCTCCCCACCCCCTTTTTTTAAAAAATTGGAATATAGTTGGTTTACAATGTTGTGTTAGTTTCTGCTGTACAGCAGAGTGAATCAGCTGCATGTATATATATCCCCTCTTCCTTGGATTTCCTTCTGATAAACAGGAAGATGACCTAAAGGTAACCTAAAGGTCACCACAGAGCACTGAGTAGAGTTCCCTGAACTAAACAGTCAGTTCTCATTAGTTATCTATTTTATACATAGTAATATACATATGCCAATCCCAGACCTCCCCACCCCCCCTTCCCCACTTTGTGTCCATACGTTTGTTCTCTCCATCTGTGTGTCTCTATTTCTGTTTTGCAAGTAAGCATCTATACCATTTTTCTAGGTTCCGCATATCCTTTTTTTTTTAATGTTCTTTTTGGGGTATAGTACTAGAGCTGCCCTCAGTCTTCCTATGGTAATTTTGTATGAGAGTGGGGTGCTGATTTTAGATTTCAAGTGTTTTTTCTCAGTTAAATGCAGCCTTCCAAATCTTGGTTTAAATTTTGTATTTTGCAGCATACTGTGAAACTGAACTGTCCACTTTCCTCCCACCAGTACAGGGGTTTACAATCTCACTGTTCCTCACAATTTCCTGGGAAAGCGTGACTGTCATCTTCTACTTACTAATGTTGCTGTATGTTTATCTTCCAGATCATTTGTAATGGTGGATTCTGGCTTCCTTGTGTGTTAAGGGAAGTGTATTATTTGACTTCTTTCAATTCTGAAGTAGTCTCCAACTGTGAAATGTTTTAGTTGTGATCAATGAGGAGTCCTGCACTTTTCAC